>NC_141993.1:91833076-91958076 GCF_049901715.1 Pseudonaja textilis
CGAGCGGGGAAGGGGGGGCACATGGGAGAGGGAGGGAAGGGGGGAGGGAGGGAGAGAGAGAGAGAGAGAGACAACCTGCACACGAGGCCTTTTCAGACAATGAAATGTCGAGATTGCCCTTAAAAAAAGGGAAGGCATGAGAATTAAGAGAAACTCTGCTCCAACTCTTCGTGCCCGCGTCACTTTTCTTCACGTTACAAAAAGTTGTGTGTGTGTGGAGGGAGAGAGAGAGAGAGAGAGATGGAGGATAGAGAAAGAGAGGGATGGAGAGAGGGGGATGGAGAGAGAGGGGGTAGAGAGATGGATGGATGGATAGATAGTGATAGAATAGAATAGAATAGAATAGAATAGAATAGAATAGAATAGAATAGAATAGAATAGAATAGAATAGGGAAGAGAAGAGAAGAGAAGAGAAGAGAAGAGAAGAGAAGAGAAGAGAAGAGAAGAGAAGAGAATGCAGAAAAGAATAGAATAGAATAGAATAGAATAGAATAGAATAGAATAGAATAGAATAGAATAGAATAGAATAGCATTATAAATAATGGAATAGAATAGAATGAGAGAACAGAATAGGATAGAATAGAATAGAATTGAATTGAATTGAATTGAATTGAATTATGAATAATGGAATGGAATGGAATAGAATAGAATGAGAGAATAGGATAGAATAGAATAGAATAGAATAGAATAGAATAGAATAGAATAGAATAGAATTGTTGGAAGGGACCTTGGAGGTCTTCTAGTCCAACCCCCTGTTTAGGCAGGAAACCCTGTTGCATTTCAGACAAATGGTTGTCCAATCTCTTCTTAAAAACTTCCCATGTTGGAGCACTCTTTTAAAGCACTCTATTCTTATTCTGTTTTGTTCCATTCCAATATCTATTCTGTTCTATTCTGTTGTGTTCTATTCTATTCTATTCTATTCTATTCTATTCTATTCTATTCTATTCTATTCTATTTCTATTCTGTTCTGTTCTTATATATATGAACCCATGAGTTTATAGGTGCAACAGAAAGAGGTGAGAATTTTAAAGCCAGTAGGTATTATTTATTTTATTTCCTTGTTTCTGGGCTTAGTTATTCCATTTGTACATCCCTCCGTCTCACGAATCCAAGTGCAAGGGAGGCAGAGGTGTTTTGCAAAGGAAAAAGGCCATGGAGAAACATGGCGAACGCAGCGGGTACAAACTGCCTTTCGGTATAATTCTTCTTCTGGTTTCCTTACACCACACCCTTCCTTCATTTATCGTATTATTTTTTAATTCCTCCTCTGTGCCCTTCAAACTATTGCAGGTATGCCAGAACGCGCGCTTGCGTGAGTTTAAAAATACATACGCATGGGATGTGTTTTATATTTTAAATGGTGCATCTTATTAAGATGCTTTAAATCTGTGGGAACATCAATATGGAGCCGACACAGGGATGACTAACCTTTAAAACTCTTATGCTAAAGGCCTCGGCCCCTTTAAGACTGGTGGACTTCACCTCCCAGAATTCCCTAGCCGATGCTGGGAGTTGAAGTCCACCAGTCTTAAAGGGGCCGAGTTTGGAGACCCCTGGTGTAGACCATCTTGAAAATCTCCCAAATCCCTGATTTTTTATTTCATTTTATTTTATTTTTCCTCCTTCTCCAGACTGAAAATTCGGCTCCGAGTCCAGGATCCGCATTTAGACCGGAGGATGAATTAGAACACTTGACCAAAAAGATGCTGTATGATATGGATAATCCACCTTCCGAAGACTACTTCGGTGAGTTTGATGATTTTCCCGTGCATTTTTTGGCGACTGGAAAAAAAAAGAAAAAGAAAAAAGGTTGACTTACGACCAATCCTCGCACTTAGGACCGTGTTGCAGACTCCTGGATCGCCCATCGTGACGTTCCCGGGGAGCTTTTGACAAGCAAAGTTCAGTTAGGGGGGAGCTGATTCATTTTAACGACCGCACGACTCATTAACAACTCCAGTGATTCACTTAACGACCGAGTCATTCACCAGGGGTGGGGTTCTATAGAACCGGTTGTTATGATTCTGCCCAGTTTGGAGAACTGGCAAATGGTGCCATTGGTTGGCCCTGCCTTCCCTCCCCACCCAATCATTCCTTACCTGGCAGGTGCGCCATCAAACCTGCGTTTGGTAAGTTGCTATTTTTCCTTTTTTTTTCCCCCGACCATCAGCTGTTTTGCTGTGCCGGGAGATTTAGATTAGCTAGAAAGTAGGAAATGGTTGAATTTCTTGCTTTTCAACTAATCTAAAAGCAGAGTTGAACCTTCCTTAGGACAGAAGCTTCTATTTTTCAGTGCAGACTCAGGTAGAAGACTGCAGAAAGATAGATCTCTGAGTGAATCTGTGATTCTGGGAGCAACTCAATCTACCTGCCTGCTTTGCCTGATTTGGGGTAAAAGTTGCTCTTGTTTTAAATAAAAAATTCAATATTTATATATATGGTGTGTTGTGAATTAATTTTGTGAGTTTGCTTGCTGGGAAATTTTAGGAGTTTGCTTACAAGCAAATTTTATGTGACACACTCAGGTAGCCGATGGCAGAAAGATAGATCTCTAAGTTGAATCTGTGATTCTGTGAGCAACTTAAGCTGCCTACCTGGTTTGCCTCATTTTGGGTAAAAGTTGCTCTTTTCTTCATAAAAAAATTCAATATTTACACAAATATTTGTAATATTTACATATAAGCTACGCCCAGACAGTCACATGACCCCCTAGCCATGCCCAGTCAGCAAGCCACGCCCTCCCAGTCACATGACCCACAAATTAGGCCACGCCCACACATCCAGTTGTTAAGAATTTGAATCCCACCCCTGGCGTTCATGTACCAACTGACGTTGAGTAGCCAAGAAGTCCCTTAACAACTGCAACTTAACAACTTAACAACCAGGGCAAAAAAAAAAAAAAAATGTCATAAAATTTGGGATTGCCTCGCCTAACAACCACTTTGCTGAACCACAGAAAATTATGATGTCAGTTGCGGTTGTAAGTCGAGGACCCTCTGAATCCAAAAAAAAGAGGGGGGGAGATCTGTTGTTCAAAGGGGAAAAAAAGGGTATTTTAAGGAATCTGCACCTTTGCTTGTTCTCTGATCTTTGTCTTTAGAAATGTGAGAGAATTGTGGAATACTGGTGGCAGAGAGTTCCCCAGACATCTTCTTTTACACGGGGGAAAAAATTAATGTTCAAAGCTAAGGCATTGGCTGTCTTACGGTCTTGGCTTCTACTGCAGGATCACCAAACTTTTAAGACTTGTGGACTTCAACTCCCAGAATTCCTTAGACAGCCATGCGGGGGGTGGGATTCTACCAGTTCAGACTGGTTCTATAGATCCGGTTGTTACAATTCTGCGCAGTTCGGAGAACCGGCAAATCGTGCTCCTGGCTGGCCCCTCCCCACCCAGTCAATCCTTATCGTGCATGCCCAAGATTGCTGACTCCCCCACCTACTCATTCCTTAAGGTATTTCTTTTTTCACCTCCCAACAATCAGCTGTTCCAACGATCAGCTGTTCCAACGACCAAGTGTTCCATTGATCAGCTGTTCCCACAATCAGCTGTTCCCACAATCAGCTGTTCCAAAGACCAGGTGTTCCATCGATCAGCTGTTCCAACAATCAGCTGCTCCAACGATCAGCTGTTCCAACGACCAGGTGTTCAATTGATCAACTGTTCCAACAATCAGCTGTTCCCACAACCAGCTGTTCCAACAATCAGCTGTTCCCACAACCAGCTGTTCCAACAATCAATTGTTCCAACAATCAGCTGTTCCAACGATCAGTTGTGCAGGATTTTTTTCGCTGTCTTACTGCTTCGCCCAGGGAATTGCTCCTGGGAGCAAAAATATACCCCCACCCCCGGAGGCTTCCCTGAGACCCAGAAGGCCCCAAAGATCAGGGGGCGTGCTGCAAAAAAAGAGGAGAAGCCATGCCCACACAGTCACATGGCCATGCCCACTTAGCCACACCCACAGAACTGGTTGTTAAAAAATTTGAATCCCACCTCTGCAGCCTGGTGGGGGGGTTTTTTTCCGCCTACCCACTAAAGCAGAGAGATTGCAGAGGAAAGGATTACAAGAGAGTAAGCTA
The DNA here is from genome assembly GCF_049901715.1 of Pseudonaja textilis. NCBI lineage: Eukaryota > Metazoa > Chordata > Lepidosauria > Squamata > Elapidae > Pseudonaja > Pseudonaja textilis. The sequence continues at coordinate 91,837,160 of NC_141993.1, forward strand.
TGCTGGCCGAGGCATTCTGGGAGTTGAAGTCCACCAGTCAGTCTTTAAGTAGCCGAGTTTAGACACCCCTGCTCATCCCAGGCCCGATCCACGGAAACTGAGAACCCAACAGACTACCTTGACTGCAGTTGATGTCGGACCATTTCTGCAGAGAAATTCAAACGTCCTAGAACAACCGTCCTCTCACTCCGGGCCAGGTTTGCGCACGTGAGCATTAGGTCAACTGCACCGGGACGCATTAAAGAACAAAATCTGCCGAGGGCCGCGATTTCTTGAATGGAAGGAACCTAATTAACGGAGCTGGAAAGCTTCTAGCCATCATCATAATTCATGAGTGTAGCTTGGTCCAAATTATGACATCTGAGAAGGCAAGCAGGGTTAGAAAAGGTCGTTGGGTCGGCTGGGTTCTTTCTGCCTTTCTTCCTTTTTATTTCCAGCCCTCTTATCTGCCTGTTTCTCGGGTAGTCCTCGACTTACGATGACAGTTGCAACCAGAATAGATAGGATAGGATAGGGGGAGGGAAGGAGGTAGGGACAGACAGATGAGAGGGAGAGAGAGAAGGAGGGAGGGAGGAAGGGACAGACAGACAGGGGAGGGGGAGAGAGAGAGAGAGAGAGAGAGAGAGAGAGAGAGAATCAAACTTCAAATATCTATTGCTAAGTACCCAGATTTGGATTGCCAGACTGTGGGGATGTTGCCATGGTCATAAGTGTGAGGAATGGGAGGGAGGGAGGGAGGGAGGGAGGGAGGGAGGGAGGGAGGAAGGAAGGAAGGAAGGAAGGAAGGAAGGAAGGAAGGAAGGAAGGAAGAAAGAAAGAGAGGGAGGGAGGAGAGAATAGGAAGGCAGGAAGGAAAAGATGAAAGGGAAGGAAGGAAGGAAGGAAGGAAGGAAGGAAGGAAGGAAGGAAGGGAGGGAGGAAGAAGGAAGAAAGAAAAAGAGGGAGGGAGGAGAGAATAGGAAGGCAGGAAGGAAAAGATGGAGAGAGGGAGGGAAGGAAGGAAGGAAAAGGGAGGAAAAAGGAAGGAAGAAAAAGAGGGAGGAAGGAGGAAGGAAGGAGAGAATAGGAGAGCAGGAAAGAAAAGATGGACAGAGGGAAGGAAGGAAAGAAGAAACGAAGAAAAAGAGGGAGGAAGGAAGAAATAAAAAGGGAAGAAGGGAGGAAGGAAGGCAGAAAAGGTGCATAAGAGATACAGGATTAAAAGAAGAGGTCTGAATACAGGTGATCTCAAATTGTGGAGTTGGGAAACAGCTGCAGAGCAGTGAGTGTGCAGGATGGCTTAATGGGGCCTTAGTTTTATGGGGAGGGGGCCATATTCATCGCTCCTTTCTCTTCCTCCTCCTCCTCTTCCTCCTCCCCCCCCATCGGCCCCGCATTTCAAATTCAACAAGCATTTTGATTTTGGCTCTTGGTTGGGGAACGAGAAATTAATCACTAAAGCTCCTTAAAGCCAGAACATTTGGTACAGATTTCACAGGGTTTTATTAGCGTGCCCGTGACTCATAAAAGTCCTCCAAAGTAAAGTTTCTACTTATTTATTTATACGTCGAGTTTATATGGACACCCAACTCCTGAAAAATTGACACTGGGCCACGTTCCCGCAAGACTCTAAAACAGTTAAACCCGTAAACTTCCACTATTTTTTTAAAAAAATAGTGGTTTTTTTTAATAATGATGTATTTACATTGTAAATGAAATTGTATCCTACTTGAATAATATGTCACACTAAACGCTATAGAAAATAGAAATACTAAATATAAATATAATGATATAAACCACTTAAAATACATAACAAACATGACACGGTTCAATTAGTTGGGCAGCATAAATAAGCAAATAATAAATAAATAGACGGTGTTATATAATATAATTTTATAATAATGTAAAATATAATAAATAGTATCATTATAAATTAATCAGTATTCTCTACTCCTCTGCAGTGTATTGAGAATTCGGTTACCCCAGTTGCAGAATTCACACAACAGATTATAATCCAACACATCTGGATGTCAGATCCTAGGGGGTTTGTTTTTAAGTATATATCCTAATATTATGGGCAGGGAGATATGAGCATGTGTCAGGAAGGAAGAAAGGAAGGAAGGAAGGAAGGAAGGAAGGAAGGAAGGAAGGAAGGAAGGAAGGAGGATGCTTGTGTGGAAGGAAAAAGGGAAGGAAGGGGAAAAGAAGGAAAGGAAGGAGAAAGAAAGGAAAGGGAGGAGAAGAAGGAGGACGGCAGGGAAGGAAGGAAGGAAAAGAAGAAGAAAGGAACAATGCATGGAAGGAGAAGGAGGAGGCAGGGAATGAAGGAAGGAAGGAAGGAAGGAAGGAAGGAAGGAAGGAAGGAAGGAAGGAGGGAGGGAGGCAGAAGAGGCAGGGAAGGAAGGATGCATGTGTGGAAGGAAAGGAAAAAGGGAAGGAAGGGGAAAGAAGGAAAGGAGCGAGAAAGAAAGGAAAGAGGGAGGAGAAGGAGGATGGCAGGGGAGGAAGGAAGGAAAAGAAGAAGAAAGGAACAATGCAGGAAGGAGAAGGAGGAGGCAAGGAAGGAAGGAAGGAAGGAAAAGAGGCAGGAAAGGAAGGATGCATGAATGGAAGGAAGGAAGGGAAGGAAGAAGGAAGGAAAAGAAGAAAGGAATGATGCATGGGAGGAGGAGAAGAGAAGGAAAGAAGGAGAAGGAAGGAAGGAAAGGAAGAAGAAAGGGACGATGCATGTAAGGAGAAGGAAGGAGGCCAGGAAGGAAGGAAAAGAAGCAGAGAGGCAGAGAAGGAAGAATGCATGAATGGAAGGAAGGAAGGAAAGGAAGAAAAAAGGAATGATGCATGGAAGGAGAAGGAGAAGGAGGAGGAGGGGAAAAAGGAAGGAAGGAAGGAAGGAAGGAAGGAAGGAAGGAAGGAAGGAAAAAGAGATAGGGAGGCAGAGAAGGAAGGATGCATGAATGGGAGGAAGGAAGGAAAGGAGAGGAAATGAAGAAGGACGGAAGAAGGTCTGGATAGAAGGAGAAGAGGCGGGGAGGAACCCACTCTAACGGTCTTCCATTTCCCCTCATCTAACAAGGATTATTAACTGCACCAAGAAAATAAACCAGCTTCTGCCAAACTTGGGCAGGGGAGGAGAGAGGGGGAGGAGGGCCATCTTTAGTGGGGAGGGGGAGATTACACTGCGGCCCATTTCGTATCCTCTCCCACGCCCCAAAATTCTGGAGTGGACCCAAAACTCGCCTGCCACGAGTGTTTCTGCCCCTGGAAACTCTGGACAGATAACACAACCGCTAGCGTGGTCCTCGCCTTATGAGGGCAATTCAGCCCAACGTTTCCATGGCTACACGAGACGGTCGTGAAGTGAATTTTCGCCCCCTTTTTACGACTTTTCTTGGCACGGTCGTTAAGCAAATCGTTGCAGCGGCGCTTAACTTAACTCACACAGTCGTTAAGTGAAATGGGCTTTTCCCCCGCCATCGTTGCAACCGTCATAATTACAAGCCAAGCGGCCTGAATTTTTGATCACATGATCAACGGGGGATGGTGACGCGGTCGTCAGTGCGAGGACCGGTCGTTAAGTCCCTTTTTTTTTTTTCAGTGCCGCTGTAACTGTCACTAAATAAACGGTCGTAAGTCGAGAACAACCGGTTTCCAAGCTCCTTTTTGGACATTATTTTTTTTTCCACCCTGTAATGAAATGCTCGAATCGGCCGGATGTGACCAATTCAGCCTTCTGGACAATTATTTTTGGCAGTCCGCCTTGAAGACAAACTTTCCAAACAAAAAACACACACAACTTGGAGATGGATCTGGTGTCTTTCCAAACCAGAATCTTCCTAAATAATTTTTTTTTGGGGGGCGATATTTGGAGCTTCCGTTTCTCTGCAAGACGCCATAAAACAGTCGGTTCCGGCGTGCAGAACGCAAGTTTCGACGCCAGGATCGAACTGAAGGAGGAGGTCGTGATGGGAGCGTTTCCTAGATTGAAGGGCTCTTGGGTCAGTTGGATAGCAACCCCTGGGGGATTCCGCTGCCCCCCACCTCCCAAAAAAACCCCAACCATGGCTGAGATCTGTGGTCTAGGTACAGGGGTTCTCCGACCTTGGCCGCTTTAAGACTTGTAGACTTCAACTTCCAGAATTACCTGATCCAAACGCATTATTTTTGATGGGTATCCCGTTGGGATTGGCTTACTCTCTTGTAATCCCTTTCTCTGCAGTCTCTTTTCGATGTGGATCCCGTTGGGATCGGCTTACTCTCTTGTAATCCCTTTCTCTGCCGTCTCTTTTCGATGTGGATCCCCATTGGGATCGGCTTACTCTCTTGTAATCCCTTTCTCTCTGCAATCTCTTTCCGATGTGGATCCCTGTTGGGATCGGCTTACTCTCTTGTAATCACTTTCTCTGCCATCTCTTTTCGGTGTGGATCCCCCTTGGGATCGGCTTACTCTCTTGTAATCCCTTTCTCTGCAATCTTTTTCTGATGTGTGTCCCCGTTGGGATCGGCTTACTCTCTTGTAATCCCTTTCTCTGCAGTCTCTTTTCGATGGGTGTCCCCGTTGGGATCGGCTTACTCTCTTGTAATCCCTTTCTCTGCAGTCTTTTTCAATGTGTGTCCCCATTGGGATCGGCTTACTCTCTTGTAATCCCTTTCTCTGCAGTCTCTTTTCGATGTGGATCCCCGTTGGGATCGGCTTACTCTCTTGTAATCCCTTTCTCTGCCGTCTCTTTTCGATGTGGATCCCCATTGGGATCGGCTTACTCTCTTGTAATCCCTTTCTCTGCAATCTCTTTCGATGTGGATCCCTGTTGGGATCGGCTTACTCTCTTGTAATCCCTTTCTCTGCCATCTCTTTTCGGTGTGGATCCCCCTTGGGATCGGCTTACTCTCTTGTAATCCCTTTCTCTGCAATCTTTTTCTGATGTGTGTCCCCGTTGGGATCGGCTTACTCTCTTGTAATCCCTTTCTCTGCAGTCTCTTTTCGATGGGTGTCCCGTTGGGATCGGCTTACTCTCTTGTAATCCCTTTCTCTGCAGTCTTTTTCAATGTGTGTCCCCATTGGGATCGGCTTACTCCCTTGTAATCCCTTTCTCTGCAATCTCTTTTCGATTTGGTCCCCGTTGGGATCGGCTTACTCTCTTGTAATCCCTTTCTCTGCAATCTTTTTTTGATGGGTGTCCCCGTTGGGAACGGCTTACTCTCTTGTAATGCCTTTCTCTGCAATCTCTTTCCGGTGTGGGTCCCCGTTGGCATCGGCTAACTCTCTTGTAATCCCTTTCTCTGCAATCTCTTTTCGGTGTGGATCCCCATTGGGATCGCCTTCCTCTCTTGTAATCCCTTTCTCTGCAATCCCTCAGCTCCAAGAGGTGGGAGGAAAAGAAATAAGCAGGTCTGGCTGGAGAATTCTGGGAGTTGAAGTCCACAAGTCTTCAAGTTGCCAAGGTTGGAGACCCTCCCTGGTCTAGGAGACCCAGGGGGCGCACGGTTGGAAAAGGTGCCCTTGTGTGTATCAACGTGTCACCCACATTTTTAGGTCCTCTTTCAAAAGAAGTGGCTCTTCCCTGTTGAGTTTCCCAGAATTGTATCCTTGGCTGTATATGATGGATGATTTTAACCGGGTTACTAGGTTCATCCAGGTCTTTTGGGCCATAATTGTACCGCATGAGCTGAACTGCACTGATGATGTTAGCTAGTTGGGTCATGAAACGTCTGGAAGAAAATGGCCAAGTTCAGAGAGCGACAATCACCTCACAGACGTTCTCCTCCTCCTCCTCCTCCTCCTCCTCCTCCTCCTCCTCCTCCTCCTCCTCCTCCTCCTCCTCCTCCTCCCTGTACACCTCACTCCCTTCCAGCACTGCTGATGTTAGCTAGTTGGGTCATGAAACGTCTGGAAGAAAATGGCCAAGTTCAGAGAGCGACAATCACCTCACAGACGTTCTCCTCCTCCTCCTCCCTCCTCCTCCTCCTCCTCCTCCTCCTCCTCCCTGTACACCCTCACTCCCTTCCAGCACTGATGATGTTAGCTAGTTGGGTCATGAAATGTCTGGAAGAAAATGGCCAAGTTCAGAGAGCGACAATCACCTCACAGATGTTCTCCTCCTCCGCCTCCTCCTCCTCCTCTTCCTCCTCCTCCTCCTCCTCCTCCTCCCTGTACACCCCTTCCAGCACTGATGATGTTATCTAGTTGGGCCATGAAATGTCTGCACGAAAACAACGAAGTTCAGAAAGTAGCAAGGATCCCATACAGTCGTCTTCGTTGTCCTCCTCCTCCCTTCTTCTCTGCCACCATTTCTGCTTCCACTTCCTTCTCTTCTTCCTCCTCCTCCACCCCTATCACCATTCCTCCTCCTCTTCCTCCCTGTACACCTCACTCACTTCTAGCACTGATGTGGCTACCTAGTCAGGTAATGAAACATCTACCAACAAACCACCCAGCTCAGAGAGCACCCAGGACCCCACAGTCCTCCTCTTCCTCCTCTCCTCCTTCCTCCCTCTTCCTCTTCCTCACTGCCAACCTCACTCCCTTCCAGCAGTTCCACCCGGAGCTACTCCTAGGCGGTTGTGGAAGCCAAAGCGTTTGGATCAGATGTTAGTTTGGTTTTTTTTTAATCAACTTAAATCTGTCTCTTTGCTCCTCCCAGGCCGTTGCGCCCGTTGCGGCGAGAACGTGGTCGGAGAAGGAACCGGTTGCACCGCCATGGACCAGGTCTTTCACGTCAACTGCTTCACCTGTATGATTTGCCACAACAAGCTCCGGGGACAACCTTTCTACGCCATGGAGAAGAAGGCCTATTGTGAGCCTTGCTACATTGTGAGTAGCCCTCCTCCTCGCCACGCCAAGCGTGGTTTGGTTTACTCCACTTTATGGCCGTTGCGCCCTCGTACAACGAGATTAAACGCCATCTTCAGTGTGCATTATAACTAATTGAAATAAAACACAATGTGACGTCCCAAACGGGCGTGACACTAAAAATAACAAAGTCCCCAAAGTAGAACCAATTCCCTTTAATGCCTCCTCTAACTTAGGCTTCAATGTCCAAGTATCCTTGGCTAGAGATCAAACTCTTCCAAAAAAAAGACAGTCTATGAAGGTCAGAAATGCAGTCCGAATCCAAAGTAAAGATAATTAGAAATTTCAAAAAACCCAACACAAACCACGCTGAAGTAATTGACACGGCAGGCCCAGAGGATAAATGGCAGACTTCCAACAAGATAACGCAGCAACCACAGCCAACGCAGCCAAAACCCAGATAAGCCTCCACCAAGATAACACACGCTTTGCTTCCAGCAAGGAGCTGTGTGCAAACCCTCCCGTTTATATCCTGTTCAACCAGCTGCAACAAATGAAGGGGATCAGGGCCCCTTCCTTCCCTGTCAACCATGTTGCTCCCTTCTCGGTTCCTCCCTGCGTGCCGTGAGATGATAGAAGATAGGTGGGCCTGGGTCTTCCTCTGAGTGCCCAGCCGGACTGCGCCCTTCCCTCGTTTCCTCCACAGCCACTGGAGCCACACTCCCACTTCCTGTCGGCTGCTCAACCTCCCCCTCAGAATCAGACTCCAACAAGGGCGTGACCGCACAAACACACATCCTTCACATTCTGGACCAGGGACGGCTAACGGAGCGGCCCAGGCATGCGGACGTACCTTCCTAAAATGCAATGCCCGCACGTCCCCCACTCATGCGCTCCTCCCTCCACACATATGCGCTCATCATCCCTCCACGCCCCCGTGCGTGCATGCATGTCCCCTGCACACAGGCCCTGCCACCACCCCGGCATGTGCCCTGCGCCTCCATGCGTACGAGGCGGAAACCTAAAGGCCAGATTGCGGCAGGAGTCACAGGTGCGATGGAGGTGACGTGGGGTCATGCCGCCTCTGGCATAGGTGCCATAGGTTGCCCTTCACGGTTCTGCACAACTGAACGGAAAGGACGTTGCTTGAATATTGCAGGATTCAGTAGCGCCGCGCTAGAAGCTGTTTTTCATCCTATTTGTCCTCGTTTTTATTGCCCTGTATCGCCTGCCAGATCAGGGGTCGCCAACCTTTCGGACCTCAGGGACCCCCAAATCCCGTGGACCGGAGACCCTGGGAAAATGCCCCCACCCCCAAAAAAAAATGTCTGCAGGAAAATCCCCCATTGTGTTTTCCTACCTATGGATCGTTCTTTACTTGGGATTTCCAGCTCCGTTCTCAGGGGGGGAGAGAGAGAAAGAAAGAGAGAGAGAAAGAGAGACTTTTGGCTTCGTGAAAGGAAAGCAGCAGAAGCTTCCAGGTGGCCCCCTTTTGCGACCTTCCGGCAAGCCAGATCCACTTAACAACCGCATTACTAAATTAACCACCTGAAGGGATTCACTTCACAACGGCAGCCAGAAAGCTCGCAAAATGGGGCAAAATTAACTCAACAACCGTGTCTCACTCAGCAATGGAAGTTTGGGGCTTAAATGTCGTCCAGGATGACCTGTAACAAAGCGGAAAGGGACCTTGGAGGTCTTCTAGTCCAACCCCTCGGCTCCGGCAACCATTCGTGGAGAAATGGTCGTCCAGTCTCTTCTTGAAAAGCTCCGGGGGTGGAGCAAGAAATGGAGGGAGGGAGAGATGGAGGGAGGGTGGGATGGAGGGATTAAAGGATGAATAGAGGGAGGGAGGGAAAGATAAATGGATTGAAGGAAGGAGGTAGAGAGGGGAGGGATGGTGGGATGAAAGGATGGAGGGAAGGAGAGAGGGGAGAGATGGATGAAAGGAAGGAAGGGAAAGATGGAGGGATGAAAGAATGGAGGGAGGGACGGAGGGATGGATGGAAGGAAGGATGAAGGGATAGAGGGACGGAAGGATGAATGGAAGCAGGGAGAGAGGGAAGGAAGGATGAAGAGATGGAGGGATGGAAGGATGAATGGAGGGAGGGATAGAGGGAAGGATGGATGAAGGGATGGATGAAGGGATGGAGGGAGGGAGAGAAGGAAGGCGGGATAGATGCACGGATGGATCTTTGCCCTCCCGTCCTAGGCCAAGGGGGGAGGGTGTCCTCCCCCTCCTCCTTCTCAGCAGAGGACCTCCCAGGGCTGGTGTGGGCCCTGCCCCTCCCTCGGCCCTGCCGGAGAGCTTGAAGGCCTCTCCGCCTCCCTCCGAAAAGGGTCAAACATCTCGTCATCCTATCCCTCAATGCGCTTCATTAGCCTGAGTGGCGTCCTGGCAGGAGCTCAGCAACCGGCCTGGGAGGGAAGGGGGGAGGACCAGGGAAAGGGAGAGGGACAACCCCCTCCCCCCCCCTCCTCCTCCTCCCTCCAGGTCATTATCAGATCCTCATTGAGGCGTAGAAACGAATCGTTCGGGTGACATGCAGGCCTGGGAGCTGAGGAGAGGGTGACCGGACCACTGGAGACCACCCAGAGCCCCCATAGCTCAGGGTCATGTTAAATGGGATAGAGAGAAGGCTTTCTCCTTCTCCCTGTCCTCCTCCACCATCACCCTTTCGCCTCCTCCTCCTCTTCTCGGTTTCCATCCATTGTTCCTTGTCTGGTCTTCAGGGGCTTTGGAGAATAGCTTGACCCCCTTCCTCCTCCTCTCTGGGGCAGCCCCTCAAATATTGGAAGATGCTCTCCTGTCTCCCCTGGTCCTTTTGTTCATTAAAATCAGATTAAAGTCGGATTAACAGAGTTGGAAGGGACCTTGTAGATCATCTAGTCCAACCCCCTGCCCTCAAATATTGGAAGATGCTCTCCTGTCTCCCCTGGTCCTTCTCTTCCCTAGACTAGACAGGCCCAGTTCCTGCAACCGTCCATCGTATGTTTGAGTCTCCAGTCCCCTCATCCTCCTGGTTGCTCTTCTCTGCACTTTTTCTAGAGTCTCAACATCTTTTTTTATAGTGTGGCAACCAAAACTGGATGCGGGATTCCAGGTGTGGCCTTACTAAGGCTTTATAAAGTGGAATTAGTACTTCCCTTGATCTTGACTGTATCCCTCGGTTAATACAATTTAGGATTGCATTGGCTTTTTTGGCTGCCGCTGCACACGGCTGGCTCCTATTTAGCTGGTTGTCCATTAAGATTCCGAGATCCCTCTCCCAGTTCCTGCTATTGACCCTGGTTTCACCCAGTCTGTATGGGTCCTTTTGGGTTTTCTTGCCTAAGTGTAGAACTTTACTTTTCTCTACATTGAATTTCATTTTATTAGATACAGCCCAGGATTCTAGTCTGTCAAGATCCATCTGGATCTTGAGCCTATCTTCTTGGGTGTTGGCTATTCCTGCCAGCTTAGTATCATCTGCAAATTTGGTCAATTCCCCTTCTAGTCCCTCATCTATGTCGTTAATGAAGATATTGAAGAGTCCTGGGCCTAAGACAGAACCTTGTGGCACCCCACTGCTTCCTTCCCTCCAGGTAGACTTAGACGTTGAGTACGGTTTGCCAGCCAGTTGCAAATCCATCTGGGGGTGGTGCTATCTATTCCACTTTTTTCTAGCTTGCTAAGGAGTAGGTTGTGGTCTACTTTATCGAATGCCTTGCTGAAATCTAAATATATTATGTCCACAGTATTTTGCTGGTCTACTAATTCAGTCACTGTGTTGAAGAATGAAATAAGATTGGTTTGGCACGATCTGTTCTTAACAAACCCGTGCTGACTGCTAGTTATTACTTGACTTGTTTCTAGATGTTGGCAGATCTGTTCTTTTTATTATCCGTTCCAGTACCTTCCCGGGTATTGATGTTAGGCTGATTGGTCTATAGTTTCCTGGGTCTGTTTTTTCCCCTTTTTTGAACCACATAGGAACCACATCAGCTCTTTTCCAGCCCTCTGGTAGTTCCCCGGTGCTCCAGGATTTTGGAAAGATATGGTGCAGCGCTTCTGAGATGACCTCTGCCAGCTCCTTTAAAACTATGGGAGGTCATCAGGCCCCAGTGATTTGTTTTCATCAAGATCAGACAGGTGTTCTCTTACTATTTTTTTTTTTTTGCTTATTTTAACTTTTATTTCTGTCTTTTACAGTTATGTTTTGGGTGGGTTGAGCTATAGTTTCTTTTTGCATGAAGACCGATGCAAAGAATGAGTTAAGCAGTTCCACTTTCATTCTGTTGCCTGTTACTTCCTTGCCTTCTTCTCTCTTTAGTGGACCGACTGTTTCCTTGATTTTTTTTTTCTTGTTATTTATATGTTGGAAGAAACTTTTTTTAAATTATCTTTGCCTTTTGTTGCAAGTCTTTGTTCGTTCTGAGCCTTGGCTATCCTGACTTCGTCTCTGCAGATTCTGTCTATCTGCTGATATTCTGCCTTAGTTGTACGTCCTTCTTTCCATTTTGTGTACTGGTCCTTTTTTTTTTTCTTTCAATTTGCCAGAGAGATCTTTGTGCGGCCATGCTGGTTTCTTCATGGATTTCTTTCTCAAGGATTAAGCAATACCCCCTGGACTTACATATCGCTTTATAGTGCCTTCCAGCCCCCTCTAAACGGTTTACAGAGTCAGCCTCTTGCCCCCAACAATCTTGAGTCATCATTTTACCCACCTTGGAAGGACGGAAGGCTGAGTCAACCCGGAGCCTGGAGGGATTTGATCTAGCAAATTGCAGGCAGCTGACTGCAGCAGAAGTAGCTTGCAGTACTGCAGTCTCACCACCGCGCCACCCATATTCTATCCCCCTGTTGATGCAGCCTAGAAGTGCGTTGGCTTTTTGGGCAGGTGTTGCCACACGGCTGGCTCACATTTAAGTGGATCACCCACTAGGACTCCGAGATCCCTCTTGCAATTCCCGCTACTGAGCCAGGTAGCACCTCTGTGCTGTACTTATGCATTTTATTTTTTCTATATTTTTTCTAAATATAGAACCTTCATTTTCTCCCCACCGAATTTAATTTTCCTTAGATAGGGCCCGGTGTTGAAGTCTATTGAGATCCCCCTGGATTCGGAGCCTGTCTTCTGGTGTGTTGGCAGCTTCGGTTCCTGCATTGCAAAATACGGTCAAGTGAACACCAGAAGCTCCCAAATTCTTCATATCCAACCAGGCTGTTTTCTAGAAATTAAATGTCGGATGAGCAGAAAAATCGCTTTTTTTTTAACTTACTGGTGCAGAAAATCCGATCTGATTCCAAACCACAGATAGCTTCTGGGTTGTTTTTGTTTTTTTCCTTTTTCTTCCCCTAGTAAAAGATTAAAAAGGACCAAAATAGCAACGTAGAGAGAGAGAGAGGGAGAGAAAAAATGAATAAACAAGATGCAAAAGAACTCTCGCACACGCATACACGCTCCTGTTTTTAAAATCCTTTATTTTTGTTTTTATCCCCAACCAAATTGGAGGGTAATTTACCCGAAAGACATTGTCAGCGCAATGCAGCTCGACAATTTGAATGTTAACGGCTTGTGGAGGCAGCGTTAAAGACGATTAAGTTCGTTTTCCTCTCCTCCTCTTCTCCCCTGAAGAGGCTGAAGAGTTCTTAACGACTTACCTGCAAAATAAGAAATATGAAATTCGTGAAAATACGGCGTGCCACACGTGGGATTCTACCGGTTCAGACCAGTTGAGTAGGACCGGTTGTTACGATTCTGCGCAGTTCGGAAACCTAACCCATCCGTCCCCATTTTAAGGACTTGAATTCCCAGAATCCCCCAGTTGTCATATATGGACTTCAACACCCAGAATCCCCCAGTCCTTCGTGTATGGATTTCTAACTCCCAGAATCCCCCAGTTCATGTATGGACTTCTAATTCCCAGAATCCCCCAGTTCATCATGTATGGACTTCTAACTCCCAGAATTCCCCAGTCCATCATGTGTGGACTTCAACACCCAGAATCCCCCAGTCCTTCGTGTATGGACTTCAACTCCCACAATCCCCCACCCATGTATGGATTTTAACTCCCAGAATCCCCAGTCCATCATGTATGGACTTCTAACTCCCAGAATCCCCAGTCCTTCAGGTATGGACTTCAACACCCATAATCCCCAGTCCTTCATGTATGGACTTCAACTCCCACAATCCCCACCCATGTATGGACTTCAACACCCAGAATCCCCAGTCCATCATGTGTGGACTTCAACTCCCAGAATCCCCCAGTTCATGTATGGACTTCTAATTCCCAGAATCCCCAGTTCATCATGTATGGACTTCTAACTCCCAGAATTCCCCAGTCCATCATGTGTGGACTTCAACACCCAGAATCCCCAGTCCTTCGTGTATGGACTTCAACTCCCACAATCCCCCACCCATGTATGGATTTTAACTCCCAGAATCCCCAGTCCATCATGTATGGACTTCTAACTCCCAGAATCCCCAGTCCTTCGGGTATGGACTTCAACACCCATAATCCCCCAGTCCTTCATGTATGGACTTCAACTCCCACAATCCCCCACCCATGTATGGACTTCAACACCCAGAATCCCCAGTCCATCATGTGTGGACTTCAACTCCCAGAATCCCCAGTCCTTCGTGTATGGACTTCAACTCCCACAATCCCCCACCCAAGTATGGATTTTAACTCCCAGAATCCCCCATTCCATCATGTATGGACTTCAACACCCAGAATCCCCCAGTCATGCAGGGACATTGAAGTCCACGCACATCAACTGGGGCATTCTGGGAGTTGAAGTCCCCCCCAACCTGAAGTTTCCGAGGTTGAGCAACCTTCGGTGTTCCTGCCTGCAGAGACGAATATGTTGGGCTTGTCAGGAAGAAGCCATGTTTACAAAGCCAAGGAGGCAACAGACGGCTAGATTTTGTACATTTTTCCGGCCGGTTGCTTGTTTGCTGTTCTCTGTCCTTAATCTTATTAAATGTGAGGAAAGATGCAGGATGTTTGCATAAATTCCCATTTGCAGAAATCAGTGCAAAAGGGAGGGAATAAAAGGATGGTTGGCTGTGTGGGAAGCTGAATGGAGCTGCAGAGGCGAGAAATATTAACCACGCCTCGTTCACCGTGGCCAGTTTCCCTCTCTCTTTCTTCCTCTTTCTTTCCCTCTTCCTCTCTTTCTTTTTCCTGTCCCCTTCCTTCCTTCCTTTCTTTCTTCCTTCCTTCCTTCCTTCCTTCCTTCCTTCCTTCCTTCCTTCCTTCCTTCCTTCCTTCCTTCCTTTCTTTCTTTCTTTCTTTCTTTCTTTCTTTCTTTCTTTCTTTCTCCCTTTCCCTATCTTTCTATCTTCCTCTTTCTTTCTCCTCTCTCGCTATTTCAGTCTTTCTGCCTTTCTATTTCTCTCTTATTCCTTTCTTTCTTTCTTTCTTTCTCTCTTTCCTTTCTTTCTTTCTTCCCCTTTTTCTTTCTTCCTCTGTCTTCCTTTTTCTCTCTTTTCTCTCTCATTCTTCCTCTCTTTTCTCTGCCTATTGCTTTTCTTTCTTTTTCTTTCTATCATTCCTTTTCTTTCTCTCTTCCTTTTTTATTTCATATATATATATATATATATATATATATATATATATATATATATATATATATATATATATATGCGTGTGTGTATGTATTTATATATGTATATATATATATATGTATGTATGTGTTTGTGTGTGTGTGTGTGTGTGTGTGTGTATATATGCCTTTCTTTTCTCTTTTTCTTTCCTCTCCTTCTTCCCCCTTCTTTCTTTCTTTCTGTCTGGCTGTATTTCTTTTTATTTCTTTTTCATTCTTTCTTTCTCTGTCTTCCTTTCTCTCTTTTCTCTGTCTCTCTTTCTTTTCTTTCTTTTTCTTTCTACCATTCCTTTTCTTTCTCTCTTCCTTTTTTATTTCTTTTCTCTCTCTCTCTCTATTTCTATCTTTCTTTCTGCCTTCTTTCTTTTTCTCTTTTTTCTTTCCTTCTTCCCCCCCCTCTTTCTTTCCTTCTGTCTGTCTTCCTTCCTTTCTTTCTCCTTCTTTCTTTCTTTCTCTGCCTTCCTCTTTCTTTTTCTCTGTTTCTCTCTCCCTCTCACACACACACATACACCCCGAGTAATCATATAACCTTACAATACCGTTCCTCCACCTTCTAAGTGGGCTCTGCGCACGGCCTCCCGCAACTCCGTTCTTTTTACAGCGCGGTTCCGCCTGTGAGCAACATCCCTTCTCAATTCACTCTGAGCATTTTCACAGCCCCCTGGAATAAAAGTTTAATCAGATGGAATTATCCTCCTCCTAACGTCCTCTTTAACCTTTTTTCTTGTTTCCGATCTCCCTCCCGTTATCACTTAAAACTTTTAAATCCTCCTTTTTGATCTATGCCCGTTTTCCGCCCCAAGTCGAGGAGGCCGGAGCCTCGGCGCGCTGAGGTCACCGGAAATTTTTAAAAAGTCTTAATTCCCTCAGTGCGCCACCTGCTCCCGCCGTGTTTCTTTCATGCCCCGTTAATGACTTTAATGGCAGCCTGCAGCTTTAAAAGACACCTTTATTAATCCCACTAAATCTTCCTTTTTTATTGTTATTTAAAAAAAGTCTTTTCTCCCCAGCCATTAGGGAGATGTGTTTAAAACCTGCGCCGCGAACCCCACCACCCCGTCTCCTAAAATAGACGGCTGGCGTAAATTCAGCAACCAGCCAACGGACAATTTGGCTCCGTGGATGAGGGGAGGGTGCAGGACGGCCCCTGCATTGACTGCCGTGGGTACAAGAAGCCACATTTTACAGTTGAAGAATGACAGGGTTGGAAGGGACCTGGTAGGTCATCTAGCCCAACCCCTCCGCCCAAGCAGACCTCACGCTGTTTTTTGACAGGTGGCCGTCCGGTCTCTTCTTAAACGTTCTCTCTGAGTGAGTTTGGCCTTTCCCAGTTGCAAAGGGGATCCTGGGCCGGCCTCAGGTCTGGGCAAGGAAGGGAGGAGCTCAGCCCACCTCAACTCCAAAGCGGAATTACTCTCCTGTTCTCCAGCATTCGCCGCGCTTTGTAACTTTTAAGTCCGGTGGACTTCAACTCCCAGAATTAAAATAAAACCCTAGTAAGGCACCTAAGACAAAGGAAGAAGGGATGAAAACTGAACGAGGAGAGATTTAACCTGGAAATAAGGAGGAATTTTCATACCTCCTCCCGCCTGCCATATTGACCTTTTTTGACTGTATCACGGTCTCGAGCGACTTCGCAAATTCTTCATTTCATTGGACTGCCATTTGTCGGAAATGGTGTCGGGTCTCCTGCTTGGGTTGGACTAGGTGACCTCCAAGGTCCCTTCCAACTCGGATTATCTGTTATTTGTCATCATTTGCCACTTGGAGGGCACGAAGTGAGAGCTGTGATGTCTTTCGGCTCGGCAAGCAGGATCTGTCCTCTGTTGGAGAAAAGAGATGGGAAGCCATCGCCCTGAGAGGCTAGCTTTCTCGGTGCAGATATTAACAGAGTTGGGAGGGGCCTTGGAGGTCATCTAGCCCAACCCCCTGCCCAAGCCGGAGAGCTCACCCCATTTCTGACCGAGGGCAGTCCAGTCTCTTCTTGAAAGCCTCCAGGGATGAAGCTCCCACAGCTTCCGAAGGGAACTTCTCTTCCATTGAATATAGAATAACAGAGTTGGAAGGGACCTTGGAGGTCATCTAGTCCAACCCCCTGCCCAAGCAGGAGACCACACACCATTTCTGATGGAGGGTAGTCCAGTCCCTTCTTGAAAGCCTCCAGGGATGAAGCTCCCACAACTTCCGAAGGCAACTTTTGTTCCTCCCTGTCAGAAAGTTTCTCCTTATTTCCAGGTTGAATCTCTCCTTGTTCAGTTTCCATCCATTGTTCCTTGTCTGGCCTTGGAGAATAGCTTGACCCCCTTCCTCCTCCTCTCTGGGGCAGCCCCTCAACTATTGGAAGATGCTCTCCTGTCTCCCCTGGTCCTTTTGTTCATTAAAATCAGATTAAAGTCAGTTTAACAGAGTTGGAAGGGACCTTGTAGATCATCTAGTCCAACCCCCCCTCCCTCAGATATTGGAAGGCTGCTCTCCTGTCTCCCCTGGTCCTTCTCTTCCCTAGACCAGCCAGGCCCAGTTCCTGCAACCGTCCATCGCGTGTTTTAGTCCCCTAATCCTCCTCGTTGCTTTTCTCTGCACTCTTTCCAAACTCTCAACATCTTTGTGCTGTAGGGTCTCCTGCTTGGGCAGGGGGTTGGACTAGATGACCTACAAGGTCCCTTCCCACTCTGTTATCTGCTAAAACTGGAGGCAGTACTCTAGGTGTGGCCTTACTAAGGCTTTACAGAGGGCGGGGGCGGTTTGGTTTTAGCTGTGTGCAAAACGTTTGTGGGTTTTGCGTTTCCCTTCTGAAGAAGCAGGCGACAATTTCCGGTGGGATTGTGTTGGAGGCTGAACTGGGGGCTGTAATGTCGCTGCTGGAGCGGTTGTAATTTACGGCGATTTTTATCACCCAGCTCATAATTATCCTGAAAGAGCCGGGCGGAACTCCTCCGAGTGATTTTATACTCTTTTAATGATCTTAATTAATCTTGTGGCCGTCCTGGGAGAAGGGGGGGGCGCGTTGGGGAGGCTTTGATGGCCCTCGGCTGTCCGTCTGTCCCGCACGAGACTGTCTGAAAGAGGTGGGAGAAAAGGGAATATCAGGTTTTTAAAACCCTCTGAGTTTAGTACAACCGGTCCTCGACTTACGACGTCAGTTGAGCCCGGAATTTAAGTTGCTAAGTGAGAAATTGGTGAAGGGAGTTTTCCCCCCCATTGTGCGACTTTTGACCTTTTTTACATGTACATTTTACGACGTTTTCCATTTCTTTTCCATGTTTTCATTTTACATTTTACGAGGTTTTGCATTTTTTACATTTCACATATTTTAATATTACATTTTATGACATTTTACAGCTCTTAACATTTTTTTTCACATTTGCCGTTTATACATTGTGCGTGTTTTTCATTTTTTTATATTTTTACATTTCACATATTTTATTTTTACATTTGACAACATTTTACAGGTCTTACATTTTTTTCACATTTTACATTTATGCATTTTGCGCATGTTACCTTTTATACTTTTTGTGACGTTTTCCATTTTTTACTTTTTTCCATTTCTTTTCCATGTTTTCATTTTACATTTAACAAGGTTTTGCATTTTTTACGTTTCACATATTTTATTATTACATTTTATGACATTTTACAGCTCTTACATTTTTTTTTCACATTTGCCTTTTATACACTGTGCGCGTTTTTCATTTTTTATATTTTTACATTTCACATATTTTAATATTATTACATTTGACGACATTTTACAGGTCTTACATTTTTTTCACATTTCACATTTATGCATTTTGCGCGTGTTACCTTTTATACATTTTGTGACATTTTCCATTTTTTACCTTTTTCCATTTTTTTTTTTACTTGTTTCAATTTTACATTTTGTATTTCACGAGGTTTCACATTTTTGATGTTCACATTTTGACGTTTGACAAATTTTCATTTGACATTTTGCGCTGACATTGGACATGTCTTACATTTTTAAACTTTTTACATTGATAACATTTTGCTCCGCTTCACATTTTTTTACATTTGACATGTTTTAATTTTACATTTTTACTTTTACGACCCTTTACATGTTTTACATTTTTACGTTTTTGTTCAAATTTTGCATTTCTTACATTTAACATGGATACATTTTATATTTTGCATTCACGTTTTACATTCGATGACTATTTATATATATTTTAAAATAAACTTTATTAGCCTTTTGTATATTTTAAAAATAAAACAAAAAGTAAATATGACATTAACAGTTTTGTGGCATTCATCTCATCCATTTCTGTCTTTTGTGCATATTTGCAAATATATACAATTCTGTGCGAATATATACATTTAATCTATAAGTTGCTTTTCTTTAATTCCTTCATTTTCTATCTGTCTTAATTCGACCCAATTATACCATTTTCCCCAAAATCTATAGTATTCAGACTCCTCTTTCTCTCGTATCATTAAAGTCAATTTTTCCATTTCAGTCGTTAAATGAGGAACACGGTTGTTAAGTGAATCTGGTCTCCTCGCTGAGTTTGCTCGTCGTAAAGTCGTAAGAGGGGAGCACGTGATCCCGGAGGGACGCTACAACCATCATAAATAGATGCCCGAATTTGGATCACGTGACCATGGTCACAAGCGGCAAAAGACTGGTTGCGGGTCACTTTTTTTCAGCAACATTGTAAGGTTGAACGGCCGCAGAGTGAATCGTTGTACCTCGAGGACTACCCGTGTTTCCCCCAAAATAAGACCCTGTCATGTATGTATGTATGTATGTATATATATATATATATATTTTATATATATATATTTTTATATATATATATTTGCCACCAAAAAAGGGCACCAGGTCTTATTTTCAGGGACATCATCCACTGACTAACCTCACTTGCGTGCATCGTCCTCCGGCCTCCTTTTCACTGTCAGAGGCCTTCAGGAACTTCTACCACGGCCGGCAAGGCTTCCCTGAAGGCCTCAGCATCCCATAATAGAGCTCTGGATCGATCCAGAGCTTTGTTCTCAGCTCCAGAGGCCTTCAGGAAATCCTTGCCAGCCTTGCCGGCTGCAGAAGAAATGGAGGAGGAGGAGGAGGAGGAGGAGGAGGAGGAGGACTGTGAGGTCCTTGGGGCTCTCTGAGCTGGGTGGTTTTCTTGCAGAGATTTCATGACCCAACTAGGTAACATCATCAGTACAAGAAGGGAAACAAGTTTGAGGAGGAAGGAAGGAAGGAAGGAAGGAAGGAAGGAAGGAAGGAAGGAAGGAAGGAAGGAAGGAAGGAATTAGGTAGAAGAAAACAGGAATGAGGGAGGAATTAGGGGGAAGAAAATGGAAGAAAAAGGAAGGAAGGAAGGAAGGAAGGAAGGAAGGAAGGAAGGAAGGAAGGAAGGAAGGAAGGAAGGAAGGAAGGAAGGAAACAGCTATAGAGTCCTTGATGCTCTCTGAAGTTGCTGGTTTTCTTGCAGACCTTTCATGACCCAACTAGTGAACCTTATCAGTGCTAAGGTAGAAGGGAAGGAACTTTGTAGAGACAAGGGCAGGAGGGGAAGGAATGTGGGGTCTTTGTTGCTCTCTGAACTGATGATGCACTGATGATGTTCCCTAGTTGGGTCGTGAAAGGTCTGCCAGAAACCCATCAAGCTCAGAAAGCACTAAGGACTCTATAGCTGTTTCCTTCCTTCCTTCCTTCCTTCCTTCCTTCCTTCCTTCCTTCCTTCCTTCCTCCCTCCCTCCCTCCCATTTCCCTTCTTGTACTGACGATGTTACCTAGTTGGGTCCTGAAAGGTCTGCCAGAAACCCACCCAGCTCAGGACCCCTCAGGTCAACCCTGAGCTACAAATATATTTATTGGCTTGAAGCAGCCTCTATTGCAAAGCTGGCATCGGACTAAATCCCGGGAGGAGGCAAACTCTTAATGGCACGCCTGTCGTTTTTTCCCCCCAAAAAAGAGGGAGAGATCGAGCATGGAAATGACACACCAGCCAGCCGGGGCTACTCTGTGCCACTTTGGCAAAAACAACAAGAACAACAACCCAAAAAAACAACCCCATATACACCTGTCTTTCCGCGCAAGGGCTGATTAGTCTTTCACCCAGGAGGGGAAAGAAATTGGAGCCTGAAAGGGAAAAATGCTCTGAAATGCGACCAATCTGTTTGCATTTCTCTCCCCGGCCTCCCGTAATTGCACACAGACGGCGTGGAGCACATAATACCCGGCCAGCGTAGTTCACGTCTGTCAATCCTGTTATTTTAATTCCGTCTTGAATAGCGGAGAAAGCAGATTGTGGGTTCGGCCGCGTGCGAGAGAAAGAGAGAGAGAGAGAGAGAAAGCGAGTCGCCTCGGCTTCTTGGTAAACATCCCTATTTGCCGTAACCGCTTCTTATCTCAAAAGCACCGAAAACCAGAGTCGGAAGGGACCCCAGAGGTCCTCTAGTCCAACCCCCTGCTCAGGCAGGAAACCCTAATCCCGTTCCAGACAAACGGTCGCCCAGTCTCTTCTTGAAAAAGCTGCAGTGTTGGAGCAGCCACAACTTCTGGAGGCCAGCAGTTCCACGGGTTATTTTCTGTATCTTGTACAGGATTTGAAGCTATACAGATGCAGATAGATAAACTCCACAAGACGTCCATAACAAAGTACGTTTATTGGTTCATCGGGTATCCTCGCAACTCACGTTTGTGACGAAGTTCTTCTTTAATGACCAACCCTTTGTACATCTGCCTTGCAGTAAAAGATGGTGATCTCCTAACCCATCTCGTAGCGATAGAAAGAAGCTGCCATGAGTTAAAGAATTCAGGCAAAAGAATTCAGGGTCAATTGAGTGACCAATCGAGATTACAGATGTGGTCACGTGTCATGGACTACATTTCCCAGGATACCTTTAACTACGTTTACCATGATGCCTTCCCTTAAGGGGACAGCTCATAATTCCTAAGTAACTATCCAATTCCCGTAGACTGGCTGGGACAGCACAGGTTATGTTAGTGTACTTTATTGTCATTGAACCTCGTCCAACGAAATCAAACACCATCTTCAGTGCACCTCATGGCCGTGACCATAAAAATAAACACAAACACACATCCTTCCCCTTATATGTCACTTTATATGCCCATAAAAATAAACGCAAACACACATCCTTCCCCTTATATGTCACTTTATATGTCCATAAAAATAAACACATCCTTCCCCTTATATGTCACTTTATATGTCCTGACTGTTAGGAAATTTCTCCTTATTTCCTCTGATTACAGAATATATATGCAGATTAACAGAGTTGGGAGGGAACCTTCTAGATCATCTAGTCCAGCCCCCTGCCCAAGCAGGAGACCCTACACCATTTCTGACAGAGGGCAGTCCAGTCTCTTCTTGAAAGCTTCCAGGGATGAAGCTCCCACAACTTCTGAAGGCAACTTCTGTTCCATCGGTCGATTGTTCTCACTGTCAGAAAGTTTCTCTTTAGTTCTAGATTGAATCTTTCCTTGTTCAGTTTCCATCCATGATTCCTTGTCTGGCCTTGGGAAATAGCTTGATCCCTTCCTCCTCTCTGGGGCAGCCTCTCAAATATTGGAAGATGCTCTCCTGTCTCCCCTGGTCCTTTTGTTCATTAAAATCAGATTAAAGTCAGATTAACAGAGTTGGAAGGGACCTTGTAGATCATCTAGTCCAACCCCCCTCCCTCAAATATTGGAAGGCTGCTCTCCTGTCTCCCCTGGTCCTTCTCTTCCCTAGAGTAGCCAGGCCCAGTTCCTGCAACTGTTCATCGTATGTTTTAGTCTCCAGTCTCCTCATCATCCTGGTTGCTCTTCTCTGCACTTTTTCCAGAGTCTCAGTCTCTTTTTTGATATTGAAAGTACCAAGAACCCCACCGTTCAATCCTAATTATCCTGCATCAGCCAAAAAAGAGGGCTGTGAAAATATGACCCCTCACATCCCGGACATAAACTGTTTCAAATCCTTCCCTCAAAACGAGGCTATAGAGCCCTGCACACCAAAACAACTAGATACAAGGGGAGTTTTTCTCCCCGATTGCCATTCCTCTGCCAAACAAATAATTCCCTCCACACTGTCCAACTATTTATAAAGTCTGTACTACTATCACTATTAATCTCCTTATCACTCCTTATCACCCATCTCCTCCCACTTGTAACGGTATGACTGTAACTTTGTCGCTTGTATCCTTACAATTCATATTAATTACATATCTATCTTACATACTCAGTTTCTTATCATATCATTACATGTTCCCTTTTCTATAAATTTTCACAAATATTCTTATGTTGTTCACATTTGTTTTATCTATTTTTGATTCATATCTTAACTTATTCTGTTTTTCTTTAATTATACTCTTAACTTCTTTATATAATATCTGGAAATTCTTCTTTCTTTCTTTTTTTTAAATATAGTTTATTAGTTTGTACAATTAAAACCAACCAACAATACGTACACAAATAAACGAAAGAAAAGAAAAGAAGAAAGAAAAGAAAAGAAAGGAAAATTTAGAGAAAAAAGAGAAGATAAAGGAAAGTTAAAAGCATTCTTAATAAGGAAATTCTTATTTCTTAATCTATATTCATCATACTTTTATCTGTCAGATTTGCAATTTCATCACATATTATTATTTCATTATTCAGTAATTCCATCTTAGTTTTAATAATGTCAGAGGCCTTCAGGAACTTCTACCGCGGCCAGCAAGGCTTCCCTGAAGGCCTCTGCATCCCATAATAGAGCTCTGGATCGATCCTGAGCTTTGTTCTCAGCTCCAGAGGCCTTCAGGAAAGCCTGGCCAGCCTTGCCCGCTGCAGAAGAAATGGGCCGGCCAGGCAGGTGTCAGGATGTGTGAGGCCTGGCTACACCTGTCCTAAGGTAAGTAGTAGGACAGCTCCACCCCCCTATTCCCACCCTAGCTTAATTTTTACCGGTCCACTCTGGAGTGGGCGGGATCTCAATTAGGGCTTATTTTGGGGGTAGGGCTTATATTGGGCGCACGTGTCAAAATCAAGCTAGGACTTACTTTCAGGGTTGTTCGTATTTTCGGGGAAACGGAGTAATTGTTTTGGTGTGCAATGCCCTATAGCAGTGGTGCCCTAACCTTTGGGGGCTCCTGTGCCAAAAATTGTGCGCACGCTCATGCTCGCACGCCAGCACCCAGAAGGCAATGCGTGCCCCCCCATGCCCCCTACGCATGTGCACGCATTACCTGCCCACCGCCGCCTTACCTGCCCTGCGCCTCCCAGCTGATTTTCAGCCCCTTTGAGGCCTTTTTCGGCCTCCCAGAGACTTCAGGAAGGCTTCTGCAGGCTTCCACAAGCTTTGTCGGCTGAAAACGAGCCCCGTTTCATCACTTCCGGTATTTTCAGAAAAACGGGAATGACAAAACGGGCCTAGTTTTCGGCCTGCACAGCCTGCAGAAGCCTTCCCGAAGCCTCGGGGAGGCCGAAAAAGGCCTCAAACCGGCCGACAATCATCTGGGAGGCGTACACATGCGCGGCGAGGGAAGTTTGCCTGCAGCTTGCGTGCCGACACTAATGGCTCGGTGCGCTGCCTGCGGCACGTGTGCCATAGGTTCGCCATCACATCCCTATAGTGTCGTTGTGAGAAGTTGAAAGAGTTGATGTCCAGGATGTGAGGCGGGGGTCCTACAGATATTTTCTCAGGCCTCTTCCTGGCTCCTGCAGCCGTTGTTCTTTCCCGCAGTCGTTGTGCATGACCTCCCATACTATAAAAAAAATGGTGTTGAGACCATTTTGGAAAAATGTTCAGAGAAGAGCAACTAAGGTGATCAAAGGCCTGGCGGGCGAAACCGTACATAGAACGACTGCAGGATCCTGGTTTGGCTAGTCTGGAGAAAAGAAGACTTAGGAGTGACAGGATAGCGGTGTTCCAGTATTTGAGGAGCTGCCCCGAAGAAGAGGAAGGGGTCAAACTATTCTGTAAAGGACCTGAAAGCAGGACAGAAAGGCAAAGGACGGAAACTAATCAAGGAGAGAAGCAACCTGGAATTAAATTTCCGAACGGTTAGGACTATTAACCCGTGGAACGACTTGCCACCAGAAGTTGTGAATGCTCCATCACTGGAAGTTCTTAAGAAGAGTTTGGATAACCATTTGTCTCAAATGGTCTAGGTTCTCCTGCTTGAGCAGGGGGCTGGACTAGAAGACCTCCGAGGTCCCTTCCAACTCTGTTCTATTGTATTCTATTGCTTTATTTCTATTCTGTTCTGTTCTATTCCAATATTCTGTTCTAATATTCTATTCTAATTTCCCAATATTATTCTGTTCTATTCTATTCTCTATTCTGTTCTAGTCTATTTTAATCGATTCCATTCCGTTCCTCTTCAAACCAGGACGAAGGGACGCAGCACCTCCCATCTGGCTGCCAAGCCGTGCCGTTTTCTTAAGTCTACTTCATGCTTGGCTGCAAGGAGGCCCAAATATATTTTCCTGCCGGTGCTTCTGTTTTCCCCATTGGTCACCCAGTGTGGAGGTGGGAGCCTACAAAAAGAGTCAGCCATCAGGTGCCCAGAGGTGGTTTTTAAAGTCGTTGGCAAACCGTAGCTCTCTCGCTTTCTCTCTCCCTCTGTCTCCCTCCCTCTCTCTCTTTCTCCCTCCCTCCTCTCTCTCCTCTCCTTCTTCTCTCTCCCTTCCACCTCTCTCCTCTCCCTCCCTCTCCCTCCCTCTCCCCTCCTTCCACCCTTTTTCTCTCTCTCTCTCTCTCTCTTTCCTCTCTCTCCTCCCTCCCTCCTCCCTCTCTCTTTCTCTCTCTGTCTCCCTTTTCCCTCCTCTTTCTCTCCCCTTCTCCCTCTCTTTCTCTCTCTCCCTCCCTCTCCCTTCTCTCCCCTTCCTCCCTCTCTCTTCTTCTCTCTCTTTCTCTCTCTTTCCTCTCCCCTCTCCTCCCCCTCTCTTTCTTTCCCTCCCTCCCTTCCCCCTCTCTCTTTCTCTTTTACTCTCTCTCCCTCCCACCCTCTCCTCTCTCTCTTTCTCTCCCTCTTTTTCTCTCTGTCTCTTTCACTCTTTTCTCTCTCCCCTCTCTCTTTCTCCCTCCCTCCCCTCTCTCTTTCTTTCCCTCCCTCCCTTCCCCCTCTCTTTCTCCTTCCTCTCCCCTCTCTTCTCCTCCTTCCCTCTCTCTTCCCCCCCTCTCCCTCCCTTCCCCTCTCTCTCTTTTTCTTCTCTCCCCTCTCCCCTCTCTCCCTCCCACCCTCTCCTCTCTCTCTCTTTCTCTCTCCTCTCTCTCCCTCTCTTTTTTCTCTCTCTGTCTCTCTCCTCCCCTCTCTCTTTCTCCTTCTCCTTTCCTCTCTCTCTCCCCTTCTCTCTCTTTCTCCCTCTCTCTCTCCCTCCCCCTCTCTTTCTTTCCCTTCCTCCCTTCCCCTCTCTCTCTTTCTCCCTTCCCCCCTCTCTCTTTCTCTCCCTTTTTCTCTCTCTCCCTCCCCCCTCTTTCCTCTCTCTTTCTCTCTCAGATGTTTCCCGTCTGCGGGGCTTGAGTCATCCTCCCGAAACAGCTCCACCAATTTATCCAACCACAGCAAACTTTTATTAGCAGAGTCTTCTGGGGCAAGTAAAGAAAACAGAAGCTGAACAGATTTCCCAACACAGAGGAAAACACCAGCGCTTGACTGAATCCCGGAGTTGGAAGTCCAACCCTCTGCCCAAGATCACAGAATCACGGAAGGGACCCCCGGAGGTCTTCTAGTCCAATTCCTACTCAAACAGGAGACCTGACCCCTTTTCGGCCAAATGGGCTGCCCGATCGCTTCTCCTGGTCCTTAAGGGAAGTTCAAAGTGACAACCACACTTTAAAAACAGAGCGACGTGGGGCTGTTTTTCACACTTACGACCGTTGCAGCATCCCCCGTGGCCACGTGATCCGAATTCAGACCCTCGGCCCCTGACTCGTATTTATGACGGTCGCAGCGTCTCCTGGGGGGTCACGTGATTCGCTTTGGCGACCGTCTGACAAGCAGGAAGCCAGATTCGCTTAACCGATTCAGTTAACAACGGCAGGGATTCACAATGGGATTCGCAAGCAAGGCCGTCACACAAGGCGAAGCCCACTTAACCAATGCCTTGCTCTGTGACCTAAATTTAGATGGCCCTTTTGCGGTCATCCTTTTGAGGATGACCTAACCCAAGGGTCTCCAAACTTGGCAAGTTTAAGACATGCGGACTTCAACTCCCAGAATTCCTGAGCTAACATGACCGGAGGAGGAATTCTGGGAGTGGAAGTCCACAAGTCTTAAAGCTGTCGACTTTGAAGACTCCTAAATCTATCACCTATCACCTATCTATCATATCTATCTATCTAGTCAGTCTGTCTGTCTATCTATCTCTCTAGTCTGTCATCTCTATCTAGTCTGTCTGTTTGTCTGTCTGTCTGTCTATCTATATCTATCTAGTCTATCTATCTAGTCTGTCTGTCTATCTATCTAGTCTGTCTGTCATCTCTATCTAGTCTGTCTGTCTATCTAGTCTGTCATCTCTATCTAGTCTGTCTGTCTGTCTATCTATATCTATCTAGTCAGTCAGTCTGTCTATCTATCTAGTCTGTCTGTCATCTCTATCTAGTCTGTCTGTCTGTCTTTCTATGTCTATCTATCTAGTCAGTCGGTCTGTCTATCTATCTAGTCTGCCTGTCATCTCTATCTAGTCTGTTTGTCTGTCTGTCTATCTATATCTATCTATCTAGTCTATCTATCAAGGGTCTCCATGCAGTGTTCTTCATTCTGGCAGTTTAAAGACTCAGGACTTCAACTCCCAGAATTCCTGAGCTAACATGACTGGAGGAGGAGGAATTCTGGGAGTTGAAGTCCACAGGTCTTTAAACTTGCCAAGTTTGAAGACTCCTAAATCTATCACCTATCACCTATCTATCATATCTATCTATCTAGTCAGTCTGTCTGTCTGTCTGTCTGTCTATCTATCTATCTAGTCTGTCTGTCATCTCTATCTAGTCTGTCTGTCTCTGTCTGTCTGTCTATATCTGTCTATCTAGTCTATCTAGTCTGTCTGTCTGTCTGTCTATCTATCTAATCTGTCTATCTAATCCAAGGGTCTTCAAAGTCGACAGCTTTAAGACTTGTGGACTTCCACTCCCAGAATTCCTGAGCTAACATGACCAGAGGAGGAATTCTGGGAGTGGAAGTCCACAAGTCTTAAAGCTGTCGACTTTGAAGACCCATGACCTATAACAACAACAACCACCACCACAATTTGCTCTCAAATAAGTTTTTTTTTTCCAATATAAACATACATTGCATTAACTGGGTCAAGTCTTTTTTAAGCAAAAACAATAATAATGCAAATAGGTACATATAGTTCTTTTTTTAATTTTAAAAAACTATTGAAAATTAACATTAAAATACAAACATCTTTAAAAGCAAAGTATGTTGATACATTTCACCATCGTTGTTTTTTTTTTCTTTGACAGTACAAAGTCTTGGTTCTATTTATACATTCCAAATATCCATCCATTTCAACAGGTTCTCATTAGACAAAGTATATTTTTCCTCTTTTTAACCTATATCTTTCGTATTTTGCTGTCTATCCATTGGTACCAATTATTTCGAATTGAATAGTGGCAGCTTGAAGACTGGTGGACTCCAACTCCCAGAATTCCTCCTCCTCCAGTTATGTTAGCTCAGGAATTCCGGGAGTTGGAAGTCCACAAGTCTTTAAACTGGCTAAGTTTGGAGACCCTTGGATTAGGTCATCCTCAAAAGGATGACCTCAAAGGGGCGTCCAAATTTAGGTGGCCTCTTAGAGCTGAGGGATTGCAGAGAAAGGGATTGCAAGAGAGTAAGCCGATCCCAATGGGGATCCCCGTCAAAAAGGATGAATTTGGGTCAGGGAATTCTGGGACTTGAAGTCCACAAGTCTTAGATCCCTAATCTTCCGACTTCCCCAACTTCAACAGGGCTAATCTCTTTTCTAATCCATTTCTCACTGCCCCATTAATTCACTTCAACATAAATAACATTGCTTAGCCCCTTGTATTTATACTCCCTAAATACCATGAATTTCATATTTTCTAAGAATTATTCATACTTCCACCATAACTTCAACGTTCCAAATGTGGACTATTGAACAACGCCAATTTGCACTGAGCAGGATGAATGAACTTGGTCGCTGGTTTTCGTGGTCGTCCGTTGAGCCTGCGGGAATCAAAGGTTGTGGTTGTCCTTTGTGATAGTTGTGTGGTTTCCCCTGGGATGCATGGGGGGTGTGGGGGGACACGCCAGGATGCCAAGATATCAATCCATGCGTATCGCGCCCCATGCCGACTTGAACGGTGTCGCCGGCTGTGATTTGACATCTTAACTGCTGGAGATGCTGGGCTGGGAAATTTTCTTTCTTTACTTGATTGTCCTTGCGCCTCCTACATCGAAATCAAATGCCATCTTCAGTGTACATCTATCTTCTATATATATAAAAGCAAAATACCCCTCACGCATCATCACAAAATCTCCCGAACCGTAAAGTCTACAAACGTGCAATCTGGCATGTAGGTTCCTCTTGGCTTCTAGGGGCTCACTAAGAAAGGATTTTTCAAAATGACCATCAGAGCATTATTATTATTATTATTATTATTATTATTATTATTATTATTATTATTATTATGCTCTGATGCTAAGGAGTTCTACTCCCCCTCCCCACCTGAAAAGAAATCTTTTCCAAATGCAAAACGCAAGCAGAGGAGTTTCAGTTTCACAGCAGCACCAAGCAGCTTTAGTACAGAACAGTTGAGCTAAGCCACGCCCAGGCTCCTTGCTGTCTCCTTCTTGCTCACGCAGCAAATACTCTTTCAGTTTCCAAACAGCCCTCAACTCTCTCACACACTGACAGGATGCTAGCAATACTGATGGATGCTGGTAGGCAGAGGCAGAATTTTTTTTTTCCTTATTTACTCCCCCAAAACTAAGCCCAGCCACATAGTTTCGTAGGAAACACGGGTATTGAGCTAGTTATACATCAATAAATAAAATAAAACACAAATACACGTCCTTTGCATTCTATGCAATTGAACTGCAAAATCCCTGATATTGCATTAATATTGCACCATACAGTAGAATTCAATATAGTTATATTGCTCTGGGAAATAACCAGGATGCCTTCTTTTCTCCTCTCTGGGGTTTTTTTTATTTTTCCTCT
The DNA here is from genome assembly GCF_049901715.1 of Pseudonaja textilis. Taxonomy (NCBI): domain Eukaryota; kingdom Metazoa; phylum Chordata; class Lepidosauria; order Squamata; family Elapidae; genus Pseudonaja; species Pseudonaja textilis. The sequence goes on from NC_141993.1 coordinate 91,866,632, forward strand.
AGTCCAGAGAACCAGATTTCCCTCCATCCCAGGGTCCTTTCCTCGGCTCGGGATGCTGGAGTTTGTAGTCCCCGGCCCCTCTGGAAGAACACGCCTTGCAGAACCATGCTGTTCTATCCTAGACCTTCCCAAGATCCCGAAGCCGACTCCTTGTCCCGATAAAACCCCTTTTTATTTAGGTTAAAGGGAATTCCTCTCCAGCAAAGTCCCGGCCAACAGCCTTTGAAGAGATTTCACAACCGCAGACCTTGATCAGGCTGGGAGAGTTGCCAGGCTGATGGCTTCCAAACGCCATGCGGTAGCAGCAATTACTTGGCAAGAATGTCGGAACAGATCTTCATTCTAATGAAGAGATGGATGGATGGATAGATGGATAGATAGATAGATAGACAGATAGATAGATAGATAGATAGATAGATGGGTGGATGATAGTTAGAGAGATAATAGGTACATAATGATGATAGATTACAGATATAGATGATAGATGACAGAGATATGGATAGAGATAGATAGATAGATAGATAGATAGATAGATAGATAGTAGGTAGATATAGATGAAAGGCATAGATGAAAGATTATAAATAGATAGATGATATAGATAGATAATAGATAGACAGACTAGATAGATAGATAGATAGATAGATAGATAGATAGATAGATAGATAGATAGATAGATAGTAGGTAGATATAGATGAAAGGCATAGATAAAAGATTATAAATAGATAGATGATATAGATAGATAATAGATAGACAGACTAGATAGATAGATAGATAGATAGATAGATAGATAGATAGATAGATAGATAGATAGAAAAATAGATGGGTGGATGATAGTTAGAGAGATGATAGGTACATAATGATGATAGACTACAGATATAGATGATAGATGACAGATAGATAGATAGATAGATAGATAGATAGATAGATAGATAGATAGACAGATGATAGATGACAGATAGATGATAGATAGAAAGATAGATAGAAAAATAGATGGGTGGATGATAGTTAGAGAGATGATAGGTACATAATGATGATAGACTACAGATATAGATGATAGACGACAGATAGATAGATAGATAGATAGATAGATAGATAGATAGATAGATAGATATAATAGATAAATAAATGGTAGATAGATATAGATGAACGACAGATGAAATAGATTATAAATAGGTGGTATAGATAGATCATAGACAGATAAATACAGACAGACAAGATAGATACATAGATAATAGAGAGATAGATAGATAAATGGTAGATAGATATAGATGAAAGACAGATGAAATAGATTATAAATAGATAATTAGATGATATAGATAGATAATAGATAGATAGACACAGACAAACGAGAGAGAGGAGAAAGGGAGGGAGGGAGGGAGGGAGAGGAAGAGAGGTTTCTATCCCAGCCATCTCAGCCAAACTCAGCAGTTCACAATTCAAACCTTTAAAAAAAAAAAACAATGAAAACAGTAAAAGGCATTTATAACAATTTTTTTTTTAAAAAAAAAGAAACAACCCACCTCTTTGTCGCTGACCGGTTCCACTCCGTCTCTCCTTCCCTCAGAACACCCTGGAGCCGTGCAGTGTCTGTGCCAAGCCCATCATGGAGCGCATCCTGCGGGCCACCGGGAAAGCGTACCACCCTCACTGCTTCACCTGCGTGATTTGCAACCGGAGCCTGGATGGCATCCCCTTCACTGTGGATGCCGGAGGCAACATTCATTGCATTGAGGATTTCCACAGGTGTGTGTGCATGTGTGTGTGTGTGTGTGTGTGTGTTTGCAGAGGGTCTGGAGGGCTGGAGAAACGATGGGGGTGGGGTGTACATGAAAATAAACGTGGGTTCCACTCATAAAGCGTTCCTAGGCCTGTTTTAGGAGTTGCCATTTAAAAAATAAATAAAACAGGAGAGGAAGGAAATCTGGAAGTGCAGCGCAGCAGTTTGAAAGCGGGAGTCCATTCCAACTCTTCTCTTTAAAAGGTTGTAACTAAACTTACCGGAGCTTTTGCCTGCGAATATATTTAATTGGAGGATGTGAATGATGACACCCAGCTTGGTGAACGGGGCTCAGTTGGAGAATCTGGTTTATGAGACAATCCAGCGGGGAAACAGGATCCAGGGGGACCGCAAATAACGGAGGCCAGAGTTGGCTTGCTGTCAGGATTCCAGCAATCCCCCTAATGAAATCAGGATTCTCGAGCCAAACTTCAAAAAACTTCCGAAGGATTTATTAGAGGCTTCATCCAGGGCAGGGCCGGTATGTCGCCTCTAATGAATCCTTTGAAGTTTTTTGAAGTTTGGCTCTGAGATGATTTCATTAGGGCGATTGCTGGAATCCTGACAGCGAGTTGAGTGTTCACACAACACGATGGACCCAGGTTAGCAGAACCCGAGGCCTGCGTTCCTTGTGTAAAAATCTTGACCGCCTGGCAAAGATTCTCTCGTCTTACTCTTATGCCAAAGAGCATCAAGACAAAGAAATCTTGAGTTTCTTTCTCGCCTCGCCTCTCCTAGTCTGTTTCTCCCCTACAGGCGTTGCTCACGGAACAAATATCTCACTGAGCCACAAAAAAATGGAGTGGCTCCGTTGTGACCATAAGTCAAGGACCACTCGCTGTTTACTCTTACCTTTTCTCGCCCCCCACCCCAGGAAATTTGCCCCGCGATGCTCCGTCTGCAAGGAACCCATCATGCCCGCCCAGGGCCAGGAGGAAACTGTCCGGATCGTGGCCCTGGACCGCGACTTCCATGTCCTGTGCTACCGGTGTGAGGTGGGTGCCTCTGGTCTCTCTTTCCCCCCCTCTCTGTTGGCTCTCACGGGAGGGAGGAGGGGAAGGAAGGAGAGAAAGAAAGGAGGGAGGGAGAAGAAAGAACGAGGGAGGGAGGGAGACAGAAAGAAAGAAAGAGAAAGAGAGGGAGGGAGAAAGAACGAGGGAGAAAGAAAGAAAGAGAAAGGAAGAGAAAGGGAGGAAAGAAAGAAGGGATGGAAAGATAGGAAAGGAGGGGGAGGAGAGGAAGGCAGGGAGGAGGGAGGGAAGGAAGAAAGAAAGGGAGGAAGGAAGGAAGAAGAAGGAGAGCAAGGATAAGGAAGGAAGGAAGGAAGGAAGGAAGGAGAGGAAGGATAAGGAAGGAAGGAAGAAATTCAGAGAAGGAAGGAAGGATAAGCAGAGAAGGAAGGAAGGATAAGGGAGGGAGGAGGATAAAGGAAGGAAGGAAAGGGAAAAGAAAGAAAGAAAGAAGAAAGGAAGGGAGAGGAAGGAAGGAAGGAAGGAAGGAAGGGAAGGAAGAGAAGGAAAGATAGGAAAGAAGGGGGAGGAGAGGAAGGCAGGAGGGAGGGAGGAAGAATGGAAGGAAGGAAGGAAGGAAGAAGGAGAGCAAGGATAAGGAAGGAAGGAAGAAAGAAAGATGAATTCAGAGAAGGAAGGAAGGATAAGCAGTGTGAGGATAAAGGAGGGAGGGAGGAAGGAAAGGAAGGAAGGAAGGAAGGAAGGAAGGAAGGGAGAGTGGAAGGGAAGGAGGAAAGGAAGAAGGAGTCATTCCCTTGAGGAGGACCTCTAGAAATATGCCGTGTGTCCTTGTTTGTGTGTAGTGTGTGTGTGTGTGTGTGTGTGTGTGTGTGGAGAGAGAGAGAGAGAGAGAGAGAGAGAGAGACTAGATGGAGAATCAGGTGGCAACTCCAAGAAAGGGGGCCGCTTAAAATGCCAGATTCCCCCCCGAGCCATGCCTGGTGGGGACTGATCCTGGGCCAAGCCAAAGGACCCCTTAGCCCATCCTCCTCGCCTCCTGTCCGGCCTCGAACAGCCCCCGTTTCCCGTCTCTTCCCCCCAGGACTGCGGAGGCCTCCTGTCCGAAGGCGACAACCAAGGCTGCTACCCGTTGGATGGACACATCCTGTGCAAAGGCTGCAACTCCGCCCGCATCCAGGCGCTGACCGCCAAGGCCAGCACTGACCTCTGAAGGGGCCGCCGGAGGGATCCGGGATCTGGCTTCCCAGGACAAACCCCCACCCCCAACAGATTATGCCACCTTTTCTGCACACACACAAACACACACACACACCCCAGCTGTCTAGAGTACAGGGGTCTCCAACCTTGGCAACTTTTAAGACTTGTGGGACTTCAACTTCCAGAATTCCCTGAACCCGAAGCCATTCTTTTCGATGGGTATCCCCATTGGGATTGGCTTACTCTCCTGTAATCCCTTTCTCTGCAATCTCTTTTTGATGGGTGTCCCCGTTGGGATCGGCTTACTCTCTTGTAATCCCTTTCTCTGCAATCTCTTTTCGATGTGGATCCCGTTGGGATTGGCCTCTCCTGTAACCTTTCTCTCCAATCTCTTTTCAATTGGGATGGCTTACTCTCCTGTAATCCCTTTCTCTGCAATCTCTTTTTGATGTGGATCCCCGTTTGGGATTGGCTTACTCTCTTGTAATCCCTTTCTCTGCAATATCTTTTCGATGTGGATCCCCGTTGGGATTGGCTTACTCTCTTGTAATCCCTTTCTCTGCAATCTCTTTTCGATGTGTATCCCCATTGGGATCGGCTTACTCTCCTGTAATCCCTTTCTCTGCAATCTCTTTTCGATGTGGATCCCATTGGGATCGCTACTCTCCTGTAATCCCTTTCTCTCCAATCTCTTTTCAATTATTGGCTACTCTCCTGTAATCCCTTTCTCTGCAATCTCTTTTTGATGTGGATCCCCATTGGGATTGGCTTACTCTCTTGTAATCCCTTTCTCTGCAATCTCTTTTCGATGTGGATCCCCGTTTGGATTGGCTTACTCTCTTGTAATCCCTTTCTCTGCAATCTCTTTTCGATGTGGATCCCCGTTGGGATTGGCTTACTCTCCTGTAATCCCTTTCTCTCCAATCTCTTTTCAATTGGGATTGGCTTACTCTCCTGTAATCCCTTTCTCTGCAATCTCTTTTTGATGTGGATCCCCGTTGGGATTGGCTTACTCTCTTGTAATCCCTTTCTCTGCAATCTCTTTCAATTGGGATTGGCTTACTCTCCTGTAATCCCTTTCTCTGCAATCTCTTTTTGATGTGGATCCCCATTGGGATTGGCTTACTCTCTTGTAATCCCTTTCTCTGCAATCTCTTTTTCGATGTGGATCCCTGTTGGGATTGGCTTACTCTCTTGTAATCCTTTCTCTGCAATCTCTTTCGATGTGTATCCCCATTGGGATCGGCACTCTCCTGTAATCCCTTTCTCTGCAATCTCTTTTCGTGTGTATCCCCATTGGGATCGGCTTACTCTCCTGTAATCCCTTTCTCTCCAATCTCTTTTCAATTGGGATTGGCTTACTCTCCTGTAATCCCTTTCTCTGCAATCTCTTTTGATGTGGATCCCGTTGGGATTGGCTTACTCTCCTGTAATCCCTTTCTCTCAATCTCTTTTCAATTGGGATTTGCTTACTCTCCTGTAATCCCTTTCTCTGCAATCTCTTTTGATGTGGATCCCTGTTGGGATTGGCTTACTCTCTTGTAATCCCTTTCTCTGCAATCTCTTTTCGATGTGTATCCCCATTGGGATCGCTTACTCTCCTGTAATCCCTTTCTCTGCAATCTCTTTTCAATTGGGATTGGCTTACTCTCCTGTAATCCCTTTCTCTGCAATCTCTTTTTGATGGGTGTCCCCGTTGGGATCTTCTCTCTTGTAATCCCTTTCTCTGCAATCTCTTTTCGATGTGGATCTCCGTTGGGATCGGCTTACTCTCTTGTAATCCCTTTCTCTGCAATCCCTCATCTCCAAGAGGTGGGAGGAAAAGGAATAAGCAGGTCTGGCTGGAGAATTCTGGGAGTTGAAGTCCACAAGTCTTAAAGTTGCCAATGTTGGAGACCCTCCCTGGTCCAGGGAAGGTATTACTGGGGGAGTCCCAGGGGTCTTGTTTGTGGGGGAGGGGGTCCCTGCCCCTCCCCTTGGAAAAGACCCCCGTCCCCGGATTCCCAGAGCGTGTGAGAGATGCCTCAAATTTCCATCTGCTTCGATTTTGCGGTGTCGCTCTCCACCCGTGAGGGTGGGGAGTCCCTAGCTGGGGTGGGGGCTGGCTGCACCCCCTTTCCACCTGTATTATGCCTTTTTTAATTGCACATCTGTCCTCCTAACCATAATCAGGGCTTTTCCGGCACCTCGTTCAACGGATTTACCAAAAATTCTCTCATTCTCTCTCTCTCACACACAAACACACAGAGACACTTTCTCTCTCCCTCTCTCTCTTTCACTCTCTTTCTTCCTCTCTCTCCTCCCTCTCTTTCACTCTTTCTTTCTTCTCTCTCTCCCTCCCTCTCTTCTCACTCTTTCTTCTCTCTTTCTCTCTCCCTCCCTCTCTCTCTCTTTCCTCTCCCTCTCTCTCTCTCTCACTCCCTCCCTTTCACTGTCTTTCTTCTCTCTCTCTTTCTCCCTCCCTCCCTCTCTCTTCTCTCTCCTCCTCTTTCTCTCTCTCTCTCTCCCCTCCCTTCCTTTCACTCTCTTTCTCTCTCCTTCCTCTTCCTCTCTCTTCCCTCTTCCTCTCTTTCTCTCTCTCTTCCCTCTGCCCTTTCTCTCTCCTTCCATCTCTCTCTCTCTCTCTCTCTCTCTCTCTCTCTCTCTCTCTCTATATATATATATATATATATATATATATATATATATATATATATATATATAACACATACACACACACATACACATACACATACATACATATACATATACATATACATACACATACACATATACATATATATAAATGGATATGGATATGTATTATTTCCGACTTGTGCCTTTTAAACCACCGTTGCCTGAGGCTTTGCCTTTTCTCTTTGGCCAGCCTTCAGCTCGTTTTGCACATTTCTACAGGTACCCCTCGGCTTACGACCCCAACGTTTCCGTCGCTAGGGCGAGGCGGGGGAAGCTAAGGGAAGGGTGCCTCGTTTTACGAACTTTTTTTCTGCCGCAGTGCCTAGAGGAACCACTGCTGTTCTTAAGTGACTCACACAGTCGTTAAGTGAATCTGGCTTCCCCGTTGACTTTGCTTGCCAGAAGGTCCCAAAAGGGGGGAATCACGTGACCCCGGGAAACCGCAACCGTCGTAATTACGAGTCGGTTGGCAAGCATCCGAATTTTGATCACGTGACCCCCCCTCCCCGGGGGAATGCTGCGACGGTCGTAAGTGTGAAAAATGGTCCTGGCGCTTTCTTATGGCGCCATTGTAACTTCAAGCAGTCACTAAACAAAGGGCTGTAACTCGAGGAGTACCTGTCCATCCAAATTCTCTTGCTATCTACTATCGTCTCTGCTGTTTTTGACATTTTTATGCCTTAAAAAGGAAAGAAACCAAAGAAAACGGATAAGAATTGGGGGGGGCTGAAAGCATTTTTATTCACTCACACCCCCCAGGCTCAAAATAAATGTAGAAAGACGCAAGATTTAATTGCCTGAATCAGCGTCCTGGTTTTACAGATGGACTCACTTGCGCGATCTCGCTGTTTTCCTCTTATTGGAAGCAGTTTCGGAGAAAACACACAATGCGCTTCTCTTTTCGATGTATATCCCCGTTGGGATCGGCTTACTCTCCTGTAATCCCTTCCTCTGCAATCCCTCAGCTCCAAGAGGTGGGAGGGAAAGGAATAGGTCTGGCTGGCTGGCTGAATTCTGGGAGTTGAAGTCCACAAGTCTTAAAATGGCCGAGTTTGGAGATTCCTGATTTAAGCAGAGATTCGTTTGAATCCCTCACCCACCCTTGGCGGAGGACATGTTTGGGAAAGAGGGAAAGAAGAAGAAGGAAAAGAAAGAGGGGAAGAAGGGATGCTCAGCCTGGCCACTCAGGGACAGGAAACAAGATTGATAGGAAAAATAAAATAAACCGAGGAACGAGATGAGAAGGGATCACGACGAGAGATCAAGAAAGCGGATCCCGTGGGAAAGCTTCACTCTGAAGCATTTTTTGTACAGCGGCAAAACAAACTCGATTCGTATTTTGAAAAATTGGCAACTTGAAAGGGTGGGTGGGAGTTCCCATGGCCGGCCGAGGAATTCTGGGAACTGAAGTCCATCCATATCTCGCCTGGGCAGTTCTAAGGGTTGAGGTGATACATTACTACACAAATGGCCGGCCTTCTCCAACCAGGTTGCCCCTGGTCTCCTACACCAGGGAGGCCTCCTTGGAAGCCTTGTGGACTTCAACTCCCAGAACTGAAGTCCAACAAGTCTTAAAAATTGCCCTGGTTGGAGATTCCCCCTGTTTTTTGTTTTTTGAGACCAGAGATCTTCCACCTTGGAGACTTCCAACTCCCAGAATCCCCCAGAAAAAAATGGTTGTCCCGTTTTCTCAGTTTCTGTGGGTCGGGAGACAATTTGGAAAGGAAGCTATATAGGCTCCGTTTGAGAGTAAGTGGGGATGGACTAGATGACCTACAAGGTCCCTTCCAACTCTGGTTATCTGTGAGAGTAAGCGGGGAGGGGGTGAAGAATGGCTTTTAGGAGGAGGCGGAGGATGTGATATGAGTAAGGAGGTAGGATCTCCTCCCAATCAGAGGGACGCACCCCCGCTTAGTTTAAATGCAAAGTTAAATAAAAATCAAATAAAAATCCAAAAATAATCGCCCTCTTTAAAACCAGGAGCCATTCCAGCAAAGCTCGTGAATATAGAAAGCTAAAATGATAAAACATTTATTATTTTATTTTATTTTGCATCTCTTGCCTTCTTGCCTGTGTATTTTCCTTGCCCCACAAAGCCCTGGATCACCAGCACGTATAGATATATATGTATAATTTTATATATAGTCAATAGGTATATATGGTGCCTTATTATATACTTTGAAGGAAACACAAAAGTGCCTTTGCAAAAAAAAAAAAAAGGTTCTGCCATTTCTATACGTTTTATTCTATGCAAAATTCGACACACCCGTATATATATATTTTTTGTCGCTCTTGGAATGATTATGAATTTACGATGCTTTTTAATTGCCTCTGAATTTATAGCCTGTGATATTTTTGCAAAGTTTTCCACAGTTAAGGAAAAAAAACAAAAGTGCACTGTTTCAAAAATCTTCTCTTTAACGCCAGCCAAAGAACCACAGAGGATGATAACGATGATGATGATTTTTATTATTATTCTGGAAACTGTCAGCAAACAAATAAATTTCTTGACACACTTTCAATTTGTGTTAAGTCTCCTGTGTGGATTTTTTTTAAAAAAAAATCTTCTCCCTTCCTTGTTTTTTTTTTTTAGCACTGGGGGGAGGAACTTGCATCCATGGGAAAAAATGAGGCAGTCGCTAAGTGATTCACCTGGTCGTTAAGCGAATCCGACCACACACACACACACACACACACCCCATTGACTTTACTTGCTGGGAAGCTGTCAAAAGGGGATCACTTGGATGCTGCAACCGTCATAAATACGAGTCGGCTGCCCGGAATCTGAATTTTGATCACATGACTTCAATGGTCGTAAGTGTGGAAAACAATCATAAGTCCCCTTTTTTCCCCAGTGCCGTAGTAATTTGGAACGGCCGCTAAACGAACAGTTACAAGTTGAGGACTAGCCAAGTATAAATTTCATGGCTTCCCTGGCTTCTTTAATTGCAGTGCACACATTTCCCATGCTGGCCTGGCAGTCCTCCACTTACGACCACAGCCGAGCCCAAAACCCCCTTGGTTAAGCGAGACTGTTGCTAAGTGAGTTTCCGCTCCTCTTTAGAACCTTTCTCGGCGTGGTTGCTAAGTGAATCACTGCTGTTGGGAGGTTAGTCCACATGGTTAAGTGACTAACTTATTAATGAATTAATTAGTCAATTTAGCTTCAGGCAGGGAGGGGAGGTGGCATATCAATTTAATACACGTAGTCCTCGAGTTACGGCCACAAGGGAGCCGAAACTTTACGTTGCTCAGTGAGAAGGTTGTTAAGTGAGTTTCGTCCCATTTTACAACCTTCCTTGCCACGGGGGTGAAGCGAATGAGTTGCAGTCGTTAAATTAGTAACGCGGTCGTTAAGTGAGTTAAGCTTCCTCCTTGACTTCGCTCCTCAAGATGGTCGCAAGAGGGGGAATCACGTGACCCCCCAAGGGGACACCGCAACCGTCGTAAGTACATGCCAGTGGCCAGGCCTCTGGATTTGGATCACGTGGCCCTGGGGAATGCTGCCATGGTCTTAACTAAGTGTGGGAAACGGTCATAAGTCAGTTTTTTCAGGGCCGCTGTCACTAAATGAACTGCTGTTTTAAGTCGAGAACTACCCTATAGCTGTTGTCTTTCACCCTCAGGCAAGCAGTGGGGTGCCCCAAGGTTCCCTCTTAGGCCCAGGACTCTTCAATATCTTCATTAACGACTTAGATGAGGGATTAGAAGGGGAACTTATCAAATTTACTAAAATGAGACTAAGCTGGCAGGAATAGCCAACACCCAAGAAGATAGGCTCAAGATCCTGAGGGATATTGACAGACTCGAACCCTGGGCCGTATCTAATAAAATGAAATTCAATGTAGAGAAAAGGAAAGTCCTACACTTAGGCAAGAAAAACCCAAAAAGACACATACTGACTGGGTGAAACCAGGCTCAATAGCAGGAACTGGGAGAGGGATCTTGGAGTCTTAGTGGACAACCAGCTAAATAGGAGCCAGCCGTGTGCGGCAGCCGCCAAAAAAGCCAATACAATCCTTAGTTGCATTAACAGAGGGATACAATCCAGATCAAGGGAGGTACTAACATCACTCTGTAAAGCCTTAGTAAGGACACACCTAGAGTACTGCATCCAGTTTTGGTCACCACACTATAAAAAAGAGGTTGAGACTCTAGAAAAAGTGCAGAGAAGAGCAACCAGGAGGATGAGGGGACTGGAGGCTAAAACCTACGATGGACGGTTACAGGAACTGGGCCTGGCTAGTCTAGGGAAGAGAAGGACCAGGGGAGACAGGAGAGCATCTTCCAATATTTGAGGGAGGGGGGTTGGACTAGATGATCTACAAGGTCCCTTCCAACTCTATTAATCCGACTTCAATCTGATTTTAAGAATAAAAGGACCAGGGGAGACAGGAGAGCATCTTCCAATATTTGAGGGAGGGGTGTTGGACTAGATGATCTACAAGGTCCCTTCCAACTCTGTTAATCTGACTTCAATCTGATTTTAATGAACAAAAGGACCAGGGGAGACAGGAGAGCATCTTCCAATATTTGAGGGGCTGCCCCAGAGAGGAGGAGGAAGGGGGTCAAGCTATTTTCTGAAGCGCCTGAAGGCCAGACAAGGAATAATGGATAGAAACTGAACAAGGAAGGATTCAACCTGGAAATAAGGAGGAATTTTCTGACAGGGAGAACAATCAACCCATGGAACAGAAGTTGCCCTCAGAAATTGTAGAAGCGTCACCGCTTGAGACCTTCAAGAAGAGATTGAACTGCCAACTGTCAGAAATGGTGTAGGGTTTTCTGCTTGGGCGGGGGGTGGACTAGATACCCTACAAGGTCCCTTCCAACTCTGATTATCTGTTCACAGAAGCTTCTTCAGCTCTGACTGGGTGGTGGAGAATGGAAGGATTTATACTATGCTGCCCATTTGCGTCCTTTGAGACGGTCGCTGAGGCCACTTAGAGGTTTCTTTATGTCCTCTGAGGGTCGCCTGAATTTGTGCCAGTGGGAATAGAGCCTCACCGACATCAACTACCTCCAGTCTACCACACGGTCCTTTCACCAGTTCCAAGAAGGCTCCACACCCATTTGCACCACTCAGGTGATCCAGAGGACACAGGTAAACCTCCAAGTGGCTTAATGACTCTCCAAAAGGATTCAAACAACCAGTATAGTATAAATCCTTCCCTTCCCCATCCAGTCAGAACTGAAGAAGCTTCTTGGAGGAGAAACAAAACGTCCTCAAAGAAAAAAAAATGCCTCTTGAAAACAAAAGCACCTTTGGGACAACCCGAGACCTGATTTGCATATGTTAATGAGCACTCAGAAATTCTGGCTTTATTTCTTCGGGTTAGAGCTGAGGGTCTCCGTCCCGGAAGATAGGTGGACTGGGGAATTCTGGGAGTTGAAGTCCAAGAATCTCAGCCCTATAACCCAGGAACAAGGCCAGATTTTCCGAGTCACAATTAGCATATGCAAAGCAGGTAGGGTGCTTGCTGGGGGAATTCTGGGAGTTGAAGTCCAACCCATTTTCCAAGCTAAACAAAATGGAGACGCTCCGCTCCAACTCAAGCAAACAAGGCCAGGTTTTCTCTTATTAACATATGCAAAATTGAGGCTCTCCGCTCTAATCCAAAGAAAGCAAGGCCAGATTTTCTTCGTGCTCATTAACATATGCAAAGCAGGTAGGATGCAGGCTGGGGGAATTCTGGGAGTTGAAGTCCACCCCATCTTCTAACACCCCTCCCCAAGACGGAGCCACTCCGCTGTAATCCAAAAGAAATAAAGCCAGATTTTTATTTTATTTTTTTCTGAGTCAGAATTAACATATGCCAAGCAGGTAGGATGGCAAGACAGACGGCTGGAGGGGGAGAGAGAGACCAGCTGGGAAATATTTGCCAAACATTTGCCTTTTTTTCCCCCTCCCCAAATGCTGCCATTTTCTTTCCGTCCTCCCCCTTCTCTTTCAAAAAAAATTAATAATAATTATTATTTTAAACCCTGCACGAAAGAAATGTACCAACCGAACACGCTGTATTTCGGAAGACGGTTTTCCGTCGATGTTTTATGCTTGTGTTTGTTGTTGTGTTTGTCTTTAAAAAATAAAATAAAACAAACTTTTACTTGAAAAATAATAATAATAATAATAATAAAATTCTACATTTTACATATATCTTCTCCCCTCTTTTCACTCTCTTAATTCTACTTTGTTTATTTAATCTCAATTTAAATCATTACACTTGTATCTTTTGTCCGTTCTTTTTCAATGATCCATTTATCTTTCTCTTAAACACAATTTTAAATAAGATATGAAATAGTATATAAGCTGAGCATGAATTTAATTTACGTCTGTACCAAAAGTTATAACCCGGGGTTAAGCCGCTTTCTAAAAAGAAGTTTTATATTTTTATGTTATGTGTTTTGTTAGTCTACATTTGTCTACCTGAGGAGTAACGTTGGATAAGAACATATGAAATAGTAACAATATGAAATATAGTAATATGAAATATATGAAAGTATAAGTTTAACGAATAAAATTGAATAGAAATAAAGGAAGAACCAGCAAGAAGGTGGAAAACAGTAATGAGATATGAAGTTGAATATATAAGATGCATATTAAGTTGTGTGTGGAAATGTGATAATTTAGAACTATATTGTACTTAAATGAGATGTCTTATTTGTTTTGTTGAGTAGCTGTTAGAAAAGATGTTTTATGTTCTTATGTCTTATGTTTTGTTTGTGTATTCTCTTTGAAAGTTAATAAAATTTTATTTAAAAATAATAATAATAATAATAAAAATAATAAATATTTAAAACAAAAACAAAAACCAACCACCCCAGGGAATGCCAGGCCCTGGCGAGCTGCCCCATATCTCCCGCTGGCACCGCCGAGCAGCCTACGGAAAAATGGAAGATCGCCGCCTGCCAACTAGCAACCAGAAACACAGCCTGGAATTGGCTTCTCGGCTGTCACACTGTTGGTGCAACTGTCAGCCCACTGTCTTCCTTTGGGTCCTACACACACACACACACACACACACCACTCAAGAGACGTCTTCACCCTCCCCACTCCCCAAAGATCTGGGTTCTGGGTTCGGATGACATCCCTCGGAGGGCCCAGTGGTGGGGGCGATTGCAAGCGGGGACCCCCACGGGCTTCTCGGGGCAGGTGGGTGGGTAGGTTTGCGGTTGATTTCTATTCGGATCCAGCCTCTGCCGTTCGGGAGCAAATAGACTTCAACGCTTCTTATTTCGTCCCGCAACAACGACCACCAACACCACCACTACGGCCGCCCTGCGAGGTAGGCTGAGCTATGAAAGAAGGGTGGGTTTAAAGGCACCCAGCCTGCTTTTCTGCCTCAGGCAGGACTAGAACTCACCGGCTCCTGGGGATGGGATTAAAGTCGCCCAGCTGGCTTTGGGTGTCCAACGGGACAATGGTAACCGCATCAGTGACCTTGATGGTGTCACGCGGTTGGGTCGGGAAAGGTCTGCAGGGAAAACACCAAGCTCAGAAACTATCAAGGGTCCCACAGTTCTTTTTCTCCTCCTCCTCCTCCTCCTCCTCCTCCTCCTCCTCCTCCTCCTTCTTCTTCTTTCTTCTTCTTCTTCTTCTTCCTCCTCTCCTCCTCCTCTTTTCTTCTTCTTCTTTCTTCTTCTTCCTCCTCCTCCTCCTCCTCTTCTTCTTCTTCTTCCTCTTCCTCTTCCTTTTCCTCTTCCTCTTCTTCCTTTCCTCTTCTCCTCCTCCTCCTCCTCCTCCTCCTCCTCCTCCTCCTCCTCCTCCTCCTCTTCTTCTTCTTCTTCTTCTTCTTCTTCTTCTCCTCCTCTCCCTCCTCCTCCTCCTTTTTCTTCTTCTTCTTCTTCTTCTCCTCCTCCTCCTCCTCCTTCTTCTTTCTTCCTCTTCCTTTCCTCTTCCTCTTCTTCCTTTTCCTCCTCCTCCTCCTCCTCCTCCTCCTCCTCCTCCTCCTCCCTCCTCCTCCTCCTCCTCCTCCTCCTCCTCTTCTTCTTCTTCTTCTTCTTCTTCTTCTTCTTCTTCTTCTTCTTCTTCTCTTCTTCTTCCTCTCCTCTCCATCTCCTCTTCTTCCTCCTCCTCCCTGTACACCCCACTCCCTTCTAACACTGATGATATGACCTAGTGGGGTCATGAAACGTCTGCAGGAAAACCACCAAGCTCAGAGATCACCAGGGACCTCACGGTTTTGCACATCCGTTTGAAACAACCATCTCAGACTTCCAACTCGCATCCAGAATATTCTAACAGCCCCTCCCCCCCACCTGCAAGGTTCCCTCTTGCCATTACCACTTTGTGACCCAGCCAAGGGGGCACCCCGGAGATGCTTTCACAGACCCTGCCCTGAGCAAAGGGGGTTGGACTAGATGGCCTCAAGCGTCGCTTCCAACTGTTAAGATTACGCGCTTTAAGGTGGGTGGATTTGGACAACCTAGTTTAAATTTGCCACCGTTTTATTTGTATACATTTGTGAAATTGAGTTGAGAAAGACTGTTCTGCAACCCCAGGGGCAGACGGAGATGGGTGGTGCCCTTTCCCTCCCCGCAGAAATGACTGAGTGGTCTCCTTTCCTTTCCTCTTCTTTTTGCAACGAAGCTGCCCCTCCGCAGCCAAAGTTGCTTTGGCCTTGCAAGACCAATGGGAAAGTGGGGGCTCCCTTGCCATCTCGCCCCACCAATCCCCAGCACCTCCCAGCCTCCTCCTCCTCTTCCTCCTCCATTTCTCCTTCTCCACTTTCTTCTCTTCCTCCTCCATTTCTCCTTCCCCTTTTCTTCTTCTCCTCCTCCATTTCTCCCCTCCACTTTCTTCTCTTCCTCCTCCATTTCTCCTTCTTTCCTCCCCTCCTCCCCCTTTCCTTTCCCTCCTCCACTTTCTTCTCTTTCTCCTCCTCCTCCTTTTCTCCTTCCATTCCAATTTTCCTTCCCCTTCCCCTCCTTCTTCATTTCTCCTCCTCCTCCATTTCTCACTCCCCTTCTTTTCTTCTCCTCCTCCTCCTCCATTTCTCCTTCCCCTTCTTTTCTTCTCCTCCTCCTCCATTTCTCCTTCCCGTTCTTTTCTTCTCCCCCTCCTCCTCCACTTCTCCTTCTCCACTTTCTTCCCTTCCTCCCGCATTTCTCCTTCCCCTTCTTTTCTGCTCCTCCTCCTTCTTTTTTTCTTTCCCTTCTCCTTCCCCTCCCTCTCCTTATCCTTTCCTCTTTCTCCTCCACCAATTTCCCTTCTCTTTCTTATCTCCTTCTGTTTCTCCTCCTCCTCCATTTCTCCTTCTTTCTTCCTCCCCCTTTCCCTCCTCCACTTTCTTCTCTTTCTCCCCCTCCTCCATTTCTCCTTCCCCTTCTTTTCTCCTCCTCCTCCTCCTCCATTTCTCCTTCTCCACTTCCTTCTCTTCCTCCTCCATTTCTCCTTCCCCTTCTTTTCTTCTCCTCCTCCTCCTCCATTTCTCCCCCTCCACTTCCTTCTCTTCCTCCTCCATTTCTCCTTCCCCTTCTTTTCTTCTCCTCCTCCTCCTCCATTTCTCCTTCTTTCTTCCTCCCCCTTTCCCTCCTCCACTTTCTTCTCTTTCTCCCCCTCCTCCTTTTCTCCTTCCATTCCAATTTTCCTTCCCCTTCCCCTCCTCCTTCATTTCTCCTCCTCCTCCTCCATTTCTCCTTCTTTCCTCTTCCCCCTTTCCTTTCCCTCCTCCACTTTCTTCTCTTTCTCCTCCTCCTCCTTTTCTCCTTCCCCTCCTTCCATTCCAATTTTTCCTTCCTTCCCCTCCTCCTTCATTTCTCCTCCTCCTCCTCCTCCTCCAATTCTCCTCCCTCTTTCTCCTTCTTCCTCATTTCTCCTCCTCCCCACACTTCCCCCCCCTCAACCAGACCCCCAGGCTCCCAGACACCGAAGCTGCCAGGTTTTCACAACCCGCCCAAAGGAACTCTTCAATTTTTCTCCGCGGGAGCCGCGTTTTTGCATTCGCGCATTGGAGGCTTCCCAGAGGTTTAAATTTAGCCCCGGGTGCTTCCCCTCCCCACCCTGATCCCAGGCTAGACCGGGCCCTCCCTCCCCTCCCGCCAGGCCCATCATCCACTGCCCTCCCTCCTGCCTTCGCTGCCTCTTTCTTTCCCTTCTTTTTCCAGCATCCCAGAGAGCTTGGCGGGTCTCCAAGGAACAGAATGTACTTGGCACGCCTGACGCTCCGAGTGTCTCTGCAAAACGTCGGGAGGCCAAGCCAAGAATTGCTAACTGGGTCATTCACCCTGCAAAGAAGAAGCCACCCGGGGGGGCTGGGCTCCCTCCAAGGACCCGCAGATTCCAAGGGGGAGGTTCCTGGGTGTCATCCATCCGGACCCACTCTGAAGAGGCTTCCCGCGGAACGAGAATGGCCTTGGGGGGGAATGCAGAGTTCAAAAGGGCTGAGCTTGGGTGTGTGGGTGTGGCCGGACGTTGAGAAGTCTTCACACGGAATAACAGAGTCGGGAGGCACCTTAGTGGATATCTAGTCCAACCCCCCTCCCTGCTGCCTGAGCAGGAGAGGCCGTTCCTCTACCTAGGATTGAACTCGCAGCCTCCTGATGGTGAGGCAAGAGCTCCACCTCTAGGCCGCCGTCTCTTTTGGCTTCGCCCCAAATGGGGAGGGGTGGGGGTGGCTGGATGAAGATGTCTGAACACCCCACCAAGATGTCTGAACACCCCACCACCACCCCACCCTGACCGGCCCGATGGCCTCTGGGTGTCTGCCACCACTTTGGATGGGTGGGATTGCGCGTCTTTTCTCGAAGTGCTTGTGCCACGTCAGTTCAAAAACTGGACAAACATTCAACCCGGGAGCGGGGAGGGGGGGATGTAAGGTCTCCTGCCTGAGGGGGAGAGAGGGCTGGTCTAGACGACCTCCAAGGTCCCTTCCTAACTGCTTCTCTACCAGCCATTTGGGTTTAGTCGTTAAGGCGCAACGAGGTTAGAAACTGGGAGGTGGTGAGTTTTGGCGCCTGCCCTCCTGGGCATGAAAGGCGGCTGGGTGATTTTGAGCCGAATCTCTCGCCAAGAGGCTGTGAGTTCTAATCCTGTTTGGGGCCAAATAATAATAATAATAATAATAATAATAATAATAATAACAACAACCACCAGCTGGGTGACTTTGAGCCGATCCACCAGGAAGCTGGGAGTTCTAGTCCTGCCTGAGGCAGGAAAGTCAGCCACTCCGTTTTTCAGTCCAACCCCACCTCACAAGGTTGTCGTTGTGAGGAAAAGAGCAGGCAGAAGCAGTATTAAATACCTAGGTAGGTATCATATAATAAAGGCAGGATATAAACAAATGCCTAACTATAAATACATCAATACCTCAATCAATCAATCCAGGTAGTCCTCAAATTACAACAGTTCATTTAATGACCGCCTCAAAGTTAGAATGGCCCTGGAAAAAGTGACTTGGGACCGTTTTTCACAGTTACAACCCCTTTTCCCACACTTATGACCGTTGGAAGCATCCCCCTGGTCCCATGATCAACATTCAGGCTCTGGGCAACTGCTTCCTGCTTATGACGCTCATGCCGTCCTCTTTTTGTGACTTTCCGCAAAGGGGGAAGCCGGGTTTCACTTAACGACTGGGGGACTGACATTATCAAGAGCGGCAGTTCGCGTAAGGACGGCGGCAAGGGAAGGCCATAAAACGGGGAGCAGCTCACAGTCTTGCTTATAAACGGAAAGGTTGGCCTCCATTGCGGTCGTAAGTGGAGGACCAGCTGTAAACAAACTGACACGCTCACAGTATGAATTCATCAGTGGATGGGTTAATAATTGAATATATGTGTGTGAGTGTGTGTGTATTTATATATTTATATATATTTATATTTATATGTAGGTCTTAACGGGTTCGGGTCTTTTCCCATGTAAGATTGAGAATATCTTGGTGATGTTTCGACGAGATATATATATATAATAACAGAGTTGGAAGGAGCCTTGGAGGTCATCTAGTCCAACCTAATTAAAGTGGACCAAGGCTGGATTAGGGGGTGGATTTGGCCTTTCTTCCTTCCTCTCTGGTCTGTCTGGGTTGCTGCTGCTTTGACTCTGCAGGAGAGCCACAGAATTGGGTGTCAAACCTCCAATCGCAGCCAAAAAAACACTTCGCATTCTGGGTTGTGCAACCGTTGTGGCCACATGCACGGAATTTTACAAGCCTCCGTCCATTTTCCAAATTCTTTTTTTTTTTTTTTGCACTGACCTTGTGAACATCTTTTCCAGGATTTTGTTTTTGTTTTTTTCTTTTGAGGCATTTCCACACACGCCCCCACAAAAAACCCCTCCACCCTTTAGGCAGCTTTAATTGCAAAAAAGTATGTAAAGATTTTCAGTCATCCAGATCGTGGCTGTCCCAAAAGTGCTTTTTATTTTTATTTTTTCCAAGAGACAACTGGGCTTCCTTACATTTTTGAGAACGTTTCAATTCTCATCCGGGGAGCTTCTTCAGCTCTGCCTAAATGGAGGGGAATGGAAGGATTTCGAAATAGGAAATGGATTTCGAGAGGAAAGAATAGGGCGAGACGAGAGGAGAGAGGAGAGGAGAGGAGAGGAGAGGAGAGGAAAGGAAAGGAAAGGAAAGGAAAGGAAAGGAAAGGAAAGGAAGGAGAGAGAGAGATGAAAGGAAAGGAAAGGAGAGGAGAGGAAAAAGGAAAGGAAAGGAAAGGAAAGGAAAGGAAAGGAAAGGAAAGGAAAGGAAAGGAAAGGAAAGGAAAGGAAAGGGAAGAGAGGAGAGAAAGGAAAGGAAAGGAAAGGAAAGGAAAGGAAAGGAAAGGAAAGGGAAAAGGAAAGGAAGGAAGGAAAGGAAAGGAAAGGAAGGGAAAGGAAAAGAGAAAGGAAAAGGAAAGGAAAAGGAAAGGAAAGGAAGGAGAGAGGAAAGGGAAAGGAAAGGAAAGGAAAGGAAAGGAAGAGAGAGGAGGGAAGGGAGACAGAGAGAGAGAAGGAAGGAAGGAAAGAAAGGAAAAGAAAGAAAGAAAGAAAAAGAAAGAAAGAAAGAAAAGAAAGAAAGAAAGAAAAGAAAGAAAGAAAGAAAGAAAGAAAGAAAGAAAGAAAGAAAGAAAGAAAGAAAGAAAGAAAGAAAGAAAGAGAAAGAAAGAAAGTTTTAGAGACCATTTGGAGCAGTATTTCTCAATTTCTGCAACTTTAAGACGTCTGGGCTAAAACTCCCAGAATCCCTGTGCTGGCTGGGGAACTCTGGGAGTTGAAGTCCAGACCTCTTACAGTGGCTAATGTTGACAAACAGAGGATTATAAGTAGATTGGCCGTTTGTCATCAGTGTCGGCATCTTCAGGGCAGCGCAGGATGCCAGAGACTGGCAAAACAATGCAAATTAGGGGCATCCCAGCCGGCACCCACAAAATCCACCTGGCATCTGATAAGGGGCAGCTGTTGCCCACCCTTGGCCAGTCTGGTTCCTCTGTGTGTGTGTGTGTCTGTGTGTGCCTTGTTTAGTGCCCGGTGGAAGCTGATATCAACCACATCAAAAGCAGCAGCTCAGGAACAAAGCAAAGCAGCATCGATGTTTCAAACATATGGGAGGACCAAGAAAAAAATAGCCTAAAATCACCACGTAAAAGACTTTCGGGGATCAAATTAGAACAAATTGCCTCCCTTGATTGTTACACATCTTGCTGTTAATTGAATCCCTAAGTATTTTACTTTCTTGGTAACCCAAATATCTAGTTTCTTAGTTGTTGGCTCTTTTTTTTCTGCTTCTGTGATATTTTTCACTAAAATCTTAGTTTTTTTTCTCTCTATTTTTCTTAGTTTTTTAATATTTTTTCTCTACAATCCTGCTATTTCACCATGCTCTTCTATTTTGTATTAACTGTAGTTTTAGTTTACTTTATTGCCATTGCACCTCATACAATGAAATTAAAAACCATCTTCAGTGTACATTATAATTAGGAAAAAAAAGCGTAAACACACACCCATCACATTCTATACATTGAATTGCAAACCTCTGATATTGCATTTATATTGCCCTATACAGTAGAATTCAACAGAGCTCCTGCCCTGGGATAGAAGCTGTTTTTCAGCCTATTTGTCCTTGTTTTTATTATTATCCTGTACCGTCTGCCAGATGGTCATAGTTCAAAAAAAGGATGCCCAGGATGAGATGGATCTTTGAGGATGTTTTGAACTTTCTTGAGGCAGCAAAGCTCTTCCAAAGAGGGGAGAGGGCAGCCAGTGATCCTCTGGCCAATGACCTTCACCCTCTGGAGTGCTGTCCTATCGGCCACTGTGCAATTGGCAAACCATACAGAGGTGCAGTATGTTAAAATGCTCTCTGTGGTGCAGCGGTAGAAGGTCCCCAGCAGTTTCTCATTCAGTTGTCTTCTGAGAAGCCTCAGGTAGTAGAATATCTGCTGGGCCCTTTTGACCAGGGCTGCAATGTGAGCCCCCCCAGGTCAGGTCCTCTTTTAGGGTAACCCCCAGAAACTTAAAACTGGCCACTTGCTCCCCTCGGTCTCCATGGATAAACCAGGGCTGGAGGTCTGATCTGTTCCTTCTATATAGTCCACTATCAGCTCCTTGGTCTTCTTATTGGGGTTGAGGACCAAGTTGTTGTCTCCACACCACGAAAGCAACCGTCGGTCCACCTCATCTCGGTAAGCAGACTCACACACACACACACACAAACACCAGAGTTGAGTCCCACCACTGTTGTATCATCTGCAAATTTAGCAGTAGTATTACTAGCGTGAGTGGGAATGCAGTCATGCACGTAAAGAGTAAAGAGTAAGGGACTCAACACGCAACCCTGTGGCGGACCAGTGTTAAGAATAGGTGAGCAAATATTTTGCTTGTAATTTGTACTTTTCCTTTTTATCTCCATACCTTTTATCTCTTCGTCTTGCCTAATGTTTCTATTTAATACTTCCAGTGTCAATACAAATAATAATGGCAACTAGGGTCTTGTACTCTTCTTAATGTTAACCTTTTCAGTCATATATCCATTTATCATCACCTTTGCGGTTTGTTTATAATATATTGCCTTAATCGTCTTAATGAATCTCTCCCCAAAGCCCATCAAATTGTGCCGGCATAAATTGCCAGTTCATGTTTTATTTTATTTTTATTTATTTATTTTATTTGTCAAGCAAGCATTAGGTAACAGGTATACGTATAAACATAGTTATGAATACATGAAATGGATACAAATTAAAAGGAGTATTAGGACAGGGACGGTAGGCACATTAGTGCGCTTATGCATGCCCCCTTACAGACCTCTGAGGAATGGGGTGAGGTCCATGTTGGACAGTTTAAAGGTTAAAGTTTTGGGGGTTTGGGGAAAAAACCACAGAGTCAGGTAGAGGATTCCAGGCATTGACCACTCTGTTGCTGAAGTCGTATTTCCTGCAATCAAGTTTGGAGCGGTTTACTTTGAGTTTGCATCTATTGTGTACTCATGAAGCTGAAGTATTCATTGACAGGTAAGTCATTGCAATGTGTGATTTTATATACTATACTTAGATCAGACTGAAGGTGGTGTAATTCAAGGTTTTCTAGGTCTAGAATTTCGAGTCTGATGGCATAAGGTCTTCAGCAACGAGTAGAGGAGTGGAGAACTCTTCTTGTGAAACATTTCTGGACTTTCTCTACTGTGTTAATATCGGATACGTAATGTGGGTTCCAGACTGATGAGCTGTATTCGAGTATTGGTCTTGCAAATGTTTTGTATGCTCTAGTTAGTCGTGCGATACTACCGGAGAAAAAGCTACGCGGGATTAGATTTACAGCTCTTAATGCCTTTTTGGCTTTGTAGCCTTCTGTGCGTCAAGGAAGAGCAATGCCATTTGCTTCTCTGGATGCGCTTCCTAGTATTCTAATGTGTTCAAAATTGTTCTCATGTTGTCTCTCTTAGGTAAAAAGCCATTTCGGGGGGCTCTTTTGCCACTGCTGGTTTATTCTTGAAGTGGAATTAATTTGCAAACTTCAGAAAACTGAAGATGAGTAATCAAAGGGATGGATTATTTTTTTTTCCCGCTCCTGTGGAAGGAGAACTTCCGTCACACTCTTCCTCCTCCCCTTCTTTCCCTCTCAAAATCATTTATTCTGACTTCCGCCCCCACTTTTAGGACGTTCATAGGATGCCTGGGAGCAGTTTTCAGTCTCAGGCGCATCTGGGCAGGATTCAGCTGGCAGAGGCTTCCTTCCCAGGCGCGGGATTTATAGCTCCGCTTATCGGGAGGATGAGAAAACTCGCCTTTGCCACGGGCACCCCTGGAGATGATGCTCCACAGGGGTTTTTCTCAGCCTTGGCAACTTCCGGGGGGGTTGGAGTTCAACTCCCAGAGTTCCCCAGCCAGATTAGGGAATTCTGGGAATTTTAGTCCAGACATTTTAAAGTTGTCAAAATTGAGAAACACTACTCCAAATGGTCTCTAAAATTTTTTTTCTTTCTTTCTCTCTTTCTTTCTCTCTCTCTTTTGTTCTTTCTTTCTTCCCCTCTTCCTTCCTTTCCCTTCTCCCTCCCTCCCCCCTTTCTCCCCTTTTCCTCCCTTCCTTCCTACTTACAGAATACTTACCGACCTACAGAATAAATATAAAATAGAATAGAGTGGAATAGAATACAGAGAGGAGGAAGGGGTCAAGCTATTTCCCAAAGCAAAAGAAAGAAAGAAAGAAAGAAAGAAAGAAAGAAAGAAAGAAAGAAAGAAAGAAAGAAAGAAAGAGGGAAGGAGGAAGGAAGGAAGGAAGGAAGAAAGATGAGAGAGAGAGAAAGAGAGAAAGAAAGAAAGAAAGAAAGAAAGAAAGAAAGAAAGAAAGAAAGAAAGAAAGAAAGAAAGAAAGAAAAGAAAGAAAGATATCTGAGCAAACCATAGATGGACAGAAGATATGTCTAGTTTAAGGAAAAGAAGGATAGGGGTGACATAATAGCATCTTCCAATATCTCAGGGCTTCCCACAAAGAAGAGATATAAAAAAGAGGTTGAGATTCTGGAAAGAGGGCAGAGAAGAGCAACCAGGAAGATTAGGGGACTAAAACACATGAAAAACGGTTGCAGGAACTGGGCCTGGCTAGTTTAGGGAAGAGAAAGACCAGGGGAGACAGGAGAGCATCTTCCAATATTTGAGGGGCTGCCCCAGAGAGGAGGAGGAAGGGGGTCAAGCTATTTTTTAAAGCACCCGAAGGCCAGACAAGGAAGAATGGATGGAAACTGACCAAGGAGAGAGATTCAACCTGGAAATAAGGAGAATTTTTCCTGACAATGAGAATAATCAGCTAATGGAAGAGAAGTTGCCTTCGGAAGTTGTGGGAGCTTCATCCCTGGAGGCTTTCAAGAAGAGATTGGACTGCCCTGTGTCAGAAAGGGCATAGGGTCCCCTGCTTGGGCGGGGTGGTGGTGGGTGGGACTAGATGTCCTACAAGGTCCCTTTTGATTCTGTTAATCTGTTAAACCTCCAAGGCCCCTTTTGCTTGGCAACCCTGCAGGAGAGATTGGCTCTTCCTCCTTCCAGGAAGCTCCCATTCTTCTAACCTCCACGCTCAGGATTTGCAGGGTGGGGGGGGCTGCAGCTCTTGTCTTTAATTGACAACAAAGTGTTGCTTTTGAAAGTCCGTATTTGGGAGTAAAATGATTTTTTATTTTTGTTTTTTTAGAAGACCTGCTTGGTGAGCCAATGCAAATTTTAGGGTCTCCTTCCCAGTCGGCCCTCTGATGGCCACAGACCAGAACTACAGTAGCCTTCTAAACACCCCTGCTTCGGATCCTAAGGAGGGAAGGGACCTTAGAGGTCTTCTATTCCACCCCTCTGCTCAAGGCAGGAGACAGGCATCTTCGTATTTAATCCCCCTGGTTTTCATCGACTCGTGTGATCTTTTTACCTTATCACATCCTATGCTGCCCAAAATCACTGTAACAACGAGATGAGTGGCACCCATCGAATTAGACGTTTTAATATTTTTTATTTTTACTGTTTTAATGATTTTCACTGTGTTTTTTAAAAAAAAAATTCTTTGGAAACGTTTTTCAAGTGCTAATGGTTTTGAATTGTGAGCCACCCAGGGTCGTTTGTTCAGGTGGGTGGCTATAGAAATTAAATAAATAAGTAAACAAATAAACATAAATTAGTTAATTGAAGATAAATTAGTTAATTGAAGGGAATATATGGAAATGGAATGGAATAGAAGAGAATATAGAATAGAATAGAATAGAATAGAATAGAATAGAATAGAATAGAATAGAATAGGTATTGGAATGAAGAATAGGATAGGATAGGATAGGATAGGATAGGATAGGATAAAATAGTATAAAATTGAATTGAATAGAATATTGGGATGAAGAATAGAACAGAACAGAACAGAAATAGAATAGATTAGATATTGGAATGATAGAATAGAATAGAAAATAGAAGAGAAGAGAATAGTTTAGATATTGGAATGATAGAATAGAATAGAAAATAGAATAGAATAGGTTAGATATTGGAATGATAGAATAGAAAATAGAATAGAATGAATATTGGAATGAAGAATAGAATAGAATAGAATAGAATAGAATAGAATAGAATAGAATAGAATAGAATAGAATAGAATAGAATAGAACAGAACAGAATAGAATAGAATAGATATTGGAATGATAGGATAGGATAGGATAGGATAGGATAGGATAGGATAGGATAGGATAGGATAAAATAGTATAAAATAGAATTGAATAGAATATTGGGATGAAGAATAGAACAGGACAGGGCAGAACAGAACAGAACAGAATAGAACAGAACAGAATGGAATATTGGGGTGAAGTACAGGACAGAACAGAACAGAACAGAACAGAACAGAACAGAACAGAACAGAATAGAATAGAATAGAATAGAATAGAATAGAATAGAATAGAATAGAATAGAATAGAATTGTTCCACTGATAGCTTGTCCTCACTGTCAGGAATTGTCTTCTTCTTCTTCTTCTAAGTTGCTTCGCGCTTGATTAGTTCCCAACTAATAATAAATGAACATTGTGTGAACGAATGAACGAATCTATATTAAACTCCTTGGTTCAAGACTTGGGCCCTTCCGGCCTCTTCCAGCCTGGCTAGCAATGGGTCCATCATCCCCTGCCTCCAAATCCGCTTGTCCAATGGGTAATTAAGTGTCTTCACAGGGACCTTTTATGGCCTCCGCGTGTGAAGAGGAAGCGAATTAAAGGCCGCTTACCTGCGCTGGGGATTATCCCGGCGGCAATTGATTAAAACTGGCCAATCAATAGCAATCAGTAAGACGCCTTAATAGAGTCCAGTCAGATCTTAATTGGAACAAGGACAGATGCTGCTCTCTCCATCTTTGGCACACGGGCACATACATGCCTCTGAGGCTGGGGGATCTAATTAAACCCACCCTCTAAGGGGCTCTCTGTCAAACGGGGAGGGGGGGGGCGCTAGTCCGTTCTGGAATCAGATGCTTCAGGGGAGGAGGGGCCAAAAATCCAGGATGGACCCCCTCACCCCACTGCCCAGCAGACATTGTCTGAAGTGGTTTAGGGTTTCCTGCCTAGGCACGGGGTGGGACTTCCATCTTCCACTTTATTCTATTCTACTCTATTCCATTTAATCCTATTTGTATTTCTATTCTACATTCTATTCGATTCATTTTCTGCCTTCAATTCTATGGTCTCTTCTCTTCTCTTCTCTTCTCTTCTCTTCTCTTCTCTTCTCTTCTCTTCTCTTCTCTTCTCTTCTCCATTTCTATATTCTATTCTATTCTATTCTATTCTATTCTATTCTATTCTATTCAAGAGCTGCATTTACCCGATTCAGCCATTCACCTCTTCTCTTCTCTTCTCTTCTCTTCTCTTCTCTTCTTCTCTCTCTTCTCTTCTCTTCTCTTCTCCATCCCAGCATTCTATTCTATTCTATTCTATTCTATTCTATTCTATTCTATTCTATTCAAGAGCTGCATTTACCCGATTCAGCCATTCACCTCTTCTCTCTTCTCTTCTCTTCTCTTCTCTTCTCTTCTCTTCTCTTCTCTTCTCTTCTCTTCTCTTCTCTTCTCTTCTCTTCCATTCCATTCCATTCCATTCCATTCCATTCCATTCCATTTTCCAATATTCTATTTTCCAATATCCTATCCTATCCTTCATTCCAATATATATTCTATTCTATTCTGTTCTATTCTATTCTATTCTATTCTGTTCTGTTCTGTTCTATTCTGTTCTGTTCTGTTCTGTTCTACTACTCTACTCTACTGTTATTCCAATATTTATTCTATTCTGTTCTGTTCCGTTCTGTTCCATTCTATTCTTCATTCCAGTATTTATTCTATTCTATTCTGTTCTGTTCCGTTCTGTTCCATTCTATTCTATTCTTCATTCCAGTATCTATTCTACTCTGTTCTGTTCTGTTCTGTTCCATTCTATTCTTCATTCCAGTATCTATTCTATTCTATTCTATTCTATTCTATTCTATTCTATTCTGCATTCTATTCTATTCTATTCTGCATTCTATTCTATTCCATAACGGGGAATAAAACGATGGGGGACAGGCTGTTTAGGTTTCAGGCAACCGCCTCGATGTTTTCTGAGAAATCCCAGCGAATCTGAGTCTGGGTTGGAAAGGTTTCTGACTGGGGGGGCGTGGGGGGGGGGGGAGGGAGGCCGGAGGCTCCATCCGCCCTCTGAGGGCCAATAACATTTTGGAAAGAACAGCCATCCCTCTGCTAATCAAATACACATTTTTTACAGCTTTCCAAAAAAAAAAAAAAAGGCTGTATTTTTCCAAAACATCTCCCCAAATGTTTGCAGCCGGTTGCCACGGGGACAATTCAGAAGCTGCCAACTCCAGACTGGCCGTGGAGAAACTTGGAGGGGAGATGAAGGTGGCAGGTGATGCTGGGTGCCCTGGGCTTCCTTCTGTGGCTGGGTTGGTTCCTGGGAAGGAAGGAAGGAAGGAAGGAAGGAAGGAAGGAAGGAAGGAAGGAAGGAAGGAAGGAAGGAAGGAAGGAAGGGAGGGAGGGAAACAAGGGGAAGATGAAAGGAAAGGAAGGAAAGAAATGGGGAAGGGAGAAGGAAGGAGGAAGGAAGAGAGAAAAAGGAAGGAAAGAAGAAAATGGGGAAGGAAGAAGGAAAGGAAGAAGGAAGGGGATTGGAATAAAAGGAAGGAATGAAGGGGAAGGAAAGGAAGGAAGGAAGGAAGGAAGGAAGGAAGGAAGGAAGGAAAGGAAGGAAGGAAGAAAAAGGAAGGAAGGAAGGAAATGGGGAAGGAAGAAGGAAGGAGGAAGGAAGGAAAGAAGAAAATGGAGAAGGAAGAAGAAAAGGAAGAAGGAAGGGGATTGGAATAAAAGGAAGGGGAAGAAGGAAACAAAGGAAGGAAGGGAAATGGGAAGAGAAGAAGGAAAGAGGAAGGAAGGAAGACAGAAAAAGGAAGGAAGGAAATGAGGAAGAAAGAAGGAAAAGAAGAAGGAAGGGAATTGGAATAAAAGGAAGGAAGAGGAAGGAGGACAGAAAAAGGAAGGAAGGAAATGAGGAAGGAAGAAGGAAAAGAAGAAGGAAGGAAGGGAATTGGAATAAAGGGAAGGAAGGAAGAGGAAGGAGGACAGAAAAAGGAAGGAAGGAAGGAAATGGGGAAGAAGCAAGCAAGCAAGCTTTGATGGCTGGGGAATCCTGCGAGTTAAGGTCCACACATTTTCAAGCAGCCAAGGTTGAGGCATGCTGATTTATGGTTCAACCAAGGCCTTGTGCAAACCTGCACAAGGGCTTAACTCAGTGCTTAAGCTAAGCATGTGCTGTCTGATGGTAGCTACAAGATCACAAAGACATTACATGCTTTATATTTCTACAAAACGTGGCCCGGTTAAGAAAGGCAGGAGGATTTGTGCAGTTCTCCGGATCCACTGGCATGGTTAGGGACGCTTCCCAAGTAGATCCCAGGGGATTCTGGGAAAGAAAGAGCACCTTGACGAGAACTGAGCTTTTATACCGCACTGGTGAAGCCACACGTGGACTATTGCACAGCGTTTTGGTCCCTGTGAGAAGTTGAGAGTCCGGAAAGAGTGCAGAGAAGAGCAACTGTCCGGATTCTGGCACTTAACCCCTATTTAAATCCTGAGTCTCAAGCCAAACTTCCAAAACTTCAAAAAAGGATTTATTGGGAGTTAACATGCCGGCACTGCCTGGGTGTAGCCGACTCTGAGAGATACATCCTTCCTTGTCACCCTTGACCCTGGTTTCCCCCCCAACCCCCTGGGTGTATCCTAATTCATATCCTCCAATGGGACACCTCCATAGCCCAGAGTCATCGATCAGGCTCTCCAGTTGGAATTTTGAACGGCAGAAACTTCGGTCACCTAGTTACTATCTTTGAAAAACTATGTATGGAATGCACTTTCGGTTTCCAAGCTGCCGTACTACTCTTTCAAACCTGACTGTATCACTTTGGGCCAATCACCAGGAGACGGAGAGTTCTAGTCCCGCCTTAGGCATGAAAGCCGGCTGGGTGACTTTGGACCAATCACCAGGAGACGGTGAATTCTAGTCCTGCCTTAGGCATGAAAGCCGGCTGGGTGACTTTGGGCCAATCACCAGGAGAAGGTGAGTTCTAGTCCTACCTTAGGCACGAAAGCCAACTGGGTGACTTTGGGCCAATCACCAGGAGACGGTGAGTTCTAGTCCCGCCTTAGGCAGGAAAGCCAGCTGGGTGACTTTGGGCCAATCACCAGGAGACGGTGAGTTCTAGTCCCGCCTTAGGCAGGAAAGACAGCTGGGTGACTTTGGGCCAATCACCAGGAGATGGTGAGTTCTAGTCCCGCCTTAGGCATGAAAGCCAGCTGGGTGACTTTGGGCCAATCACCAGGAGAGGAGGTTCTAGTTCTAGTCCTAGTCCGCCATGGCGGCTGGGTGACTTTGGGCCAATCACCGGAGCGGTGAAGCCAGGCTGGGTGACTTTGGGCCAATCACCAGGAGCGTGAGTTCTAGTCCGCTGCATAGCCCTGGTGACTTTGGGCAATCACAGAGACGGTGAGTTCTAGTCCCGCCTTAGGCATGAAAGCCAACTGGGTGACTTTGGGCCAATCACCAGGAGACGGTGAGTTCTAGTCCCGCCTTAGGCATGAAAGCCAACTGGGTGACTTTGGGCCAATCACCAGGAGACGGTGAGTTCTAGTCCCGCCTTAGGCATGAAAGCCAACTGGGTGACTTTGGGCACACCGATGATCAATCACAGGAGCGTGAGTTCTAGTCCCGCTTAGCATGAAAGCCAACTGGGTGACTTTGGGCCAATCACCAGAGACGGTGAGTTCTAGTCCCGCCTTAGGCATGAAAGCCAACTGGGTGACTTTGGGCCAATCACCAGGAGACGGTGAGTTCTAGTCCCGCCTTAGGCATGAAAGCCGGCTGGGTGACTTTGGGCCAATCACCAGGAGACGGTGAGTTCTAGTCCCACCTTAGGCATGAAAGCCAACTGGGTGACTTTGGGCCAATCACCAGGAGACGGTGAGTTCTAGTCCCGCCTTAGGCATGAAAGCCAACTGGGTGACTTTGGGCCAATCACCAGGAGACGGTGAGTTCTAGTCCCGCCCTAGGCATGAAAGCCAGCTGGGTGACTTTGGGCCAACCATCAGGAGACGGGAGTTCTAGTCCTACCTTAGGGATTGAAGCCATCGGGGTGACTTTGGGCCAGTCACTTTCTCTCAGCCCAACCCACCATGCAGGGTTGTTGTTGCCTGGAAAAATAAGAGGAGGAAAAAGCACATTCATCACCTCAAGTTCTGTATTTTAAAAAAATCGTCACGGCAGCAGGGTCTAAATAATTAAATATTGGGATAAGTGGG
This sequence comes from Pseudonaja textilis, assembly GCF_049901715.1. Taxonomy (NCBI): domain Eukaryota; kingdom Metazoa; phylum Chordata; class Lepidosauria; order Squamata; family Elapidae; genus Pseudonaja; species Pseudonaja textilis. The sequence continues at coordinate 91,897,002 of NC_141993.1, forward strand.
TTTGGAGAAAAGGAAACCTTGAATGGGGAACTTCTATCCGGAGAGAGTCAACAAGACTTGGGTTCCTGCAGCGAGATCTTCTCCTCTGAGGAACTCACAGAAGAAGACAACCGAATCTAGGGCAAGAAGATAAATGGATTTCGAGCGACTGGCAGGACACGCGGCGCAGCCGAGAAATTTTTCCACATGTGGGATTTGTGACCTTAAGAAAAACTTGGACACGGGGAACGCTGTTATTCTAGCCACATGCCACAATTGCAACATTCAGCTCTGGAGAGCCAACTCCAGAAGGAAAGAAGGAAGGAAGGAAGGAAGGAAGGAAGGAAGGAAGGAAGAAGGAAGGAAGGAAGAGGAAGGAAGGAAGGGAAGGAAGGAAGGAAGGAAGGAAGGAAGGAGGAAGGAAGAAGAAGGAAGGAAGGAAGGAAGGAAGGAAGGAGGAAGGAAGGAAGGAAAGAACTTGGCCACTCCACTCTCCAGAAGTGGAGCAGCCTTGGCCATTTCTCCAGAGACTTTGGATGAACTCTGGAATTACAACAATTCCCAGCGCTTGATTTGGGATAGGCACAGATTGAATACAGAATAACAGAATTGGAAAGGACTTTGGAGGTCTTCTAGTCCACCCCTCTGCCCAAGCAGGAGACCCTAACCATTCCAGACAAGAGGCTGTCCAATCACTTCTTAAAAAGCCTCCAGTGATGAAGTCTTTCCACTGATTAATTGGTCTGGGATTACAGAGTATCAGAGTTGGAAGGGACCTTGAAAGTCATCTAGTCTAACCCACTGATTGAGCAAGAGATCCTATACCATCCTGGTCAAATGGTTGTCCAATCTCTTCTTAAAAAATCTTCCAGTGTTGGAGCGCCCGCAACTCCCAGTGGCAAGCAGTTCCACTGGTTCATTGTCCTCGCTATCAGAGGATTCCTCCTTAATTCTAGATTGCTTCTCTCTTAGTAACAGCATTCGAAGGGGCCTTGGAGGTCTTCTAGTCCACCCCTCTGCCCAAGCAGGAGACCCTATCAGTGGTGGGGTCTCAAACCATTTAACAACCGGTTCTCTGCCCTCATGATTTCTTCCGACAACCAGTTCCACCAAACTGCTCAGAAAATGAACAACCGGATCTTGTGAACCGGTGCAAACCGGCTGAATCCTACCACTGGACCCTACACCAGTCTCTTCTTAAAAACCTCCAGTGTTGGAGCACCCGCAACTCCTAGTGGCAAGCAGTTCCACTGGTTCATTGTCCTCACTGTCAGGGGATTCCATCCCTATGCACCCATTCCAATATTACTTTGACACCCGCAAACAACATTGTGGAGAAGAAACTCCAGCTGGGATGAGGCCCATGTCATGGTTGAACGCGATTATCATCCTTGGATAATGTTTGCCAGATCCTTTAACCGGGCTTTGCTCCTGGTTCCAGACCGGATTCATGGATGCTGTATTTCTTTCATTGGGAGCTCCGCAGGGTCACTTAAATATCGGAAAGGAGGAGAATAGATCGGGAGAACATCAACTAAAGAACTACAAGCCAGGTCCGCGTGGGTACTTTCATTTCATTTCCCCGCCCTCCCAAAAAGGTAATTTCATTTCTCCTTCTTCCATCTTGTGGGCTATTAATAGCAGGGGAATATTTGAAATATCCATAACAGGGAATCTTGGAGGTTCTTGAGCAGAGTTGTTTTCTTGCAGACATCTCATTGCCCAACGAGGTAACATCATCAGTGCTAGAAATGCTGAGTTGTGTCATGAAACATCTGCAAGCAAATAAACCAGCTTGCAGCTTCTGTATATAAACAGGAAGCAAGACACACTCAGTAGCTCTGATGATCAGGGGTGGGATTCTACCAGTTCTCACCTATTCGCTAGAACCGGTTGTTAACCTTCTAAGCAGTCTGGAGAACCGGTTGTTAGAAGAAATGACTGGGCTAATCCTGTAAGGAAGGCAGGAAGGAAACATTCTGGGGTTGCTTACAGAAACTGTCTCTCCATTAACCCTTATTACATTCTTGGCAGGACCGGACTTCCTGTCTCAGGAACTTCTCTGGAGTTTTTTTTCCCCTCCTTTGCTGGTACTTTACTTGTGTGGAGGGACCATTCAAAGTTACAATGGCACTGAAAGAAGTGACGTATGACCCCTTTTCACACTTACGACTGTTGCAGCGTCCCCAGTCAGGCGATGTGAGTGATATTGAGTTGGCCACGTCCAGCCAGTCACATGACCACCAATCTACGCCCACCAACTAAGCCATGCCCACAGAATCGGTTGTTTAAAAAATGAATCCCACCCCTGCTGATGATGTTACTTAGTTGGGTCATGAAATGTCTGCAAGAAAACCAAGAAGTTCAGAGAGCACCAAGGACCCCACAGTCCCCCCTCCTCCTCCTCCTCCTCCTCCTCCTCCTCCTCCTCCTCCTCCTCCTCCTCCTCCTCCTCCTCCTCCTCTTCTTCTTCTTCTTCTTCTTCTTCTTCTTCTTCTTCTTCTTCTTCTTCTTCTTCCTCTCTCCTCCTCCTCCTCCTCCTCCTTCCTCTTCCTCTTCTTCTTCTTCTTCCTCTGCCTCTGCCCTTCTTCCTTCTTCTTCTTCTTCTTCTTCTTCTTCTTCTTCTTCTTCTTCTTCTTCTTCTTCTTCTTCTTCTTCTTCTTCTTCTTCTTCTTCTTCTTCTTCTTCTTCTTCCTCCTCCTCCTCCTCCTCCTCCTCCCTCCTCCTCCTCCTCCTCCTTCCTCTTCTTTTTCTTCTTCTAAGATTGGAGGTGGCCTTGGGTAAGAGGAGCCCTCTACTTAGCGAAGGAACTCAAACCCAGCAAACGGTTGTCTAGCTTCCAACCAAACACACCCAACCAAGGAGACCACACCTTCCTTTGGTAGCGGTCCCATTTTCCAACCGGTCATCTTCCTCTTGGGAAGTTTCTCCTGAAATTTACTAGAAGTTCCTTCCTGGGACTGGAACCAACTATTGTAAATCCTGGATTCCTCCTAGATGACTGCTGAAGGATAACCTCTCCTCCTTCTCTTCTCAACACGCCAGGCAGCTCTCTCGGTTACTCCTAGTATCCAAACTACCCATTAAACCATGATTTGGTCTTGCAGTCCTTTTCCCAAAGGTCTCCTGCTGGAGCAGTGGGTTGGACTAGATGACCGCCAGGGTCCCTTCCCCCTCTGTTATTCTGTATTCTGTCTGGGGAATTCTGGGAGTTGAAGTCCACAAGTCTTAAGGTTCCAAGGTTAAACACCCCCAGTTCAAGGTCTTCGGCTCGAGCAGTGGGGTTAGACTAGAAGACCTTCAGGGTCCCTTCCAACTCTATGATTCTGTATTCCAATTCTTCCCATTTTTCTGAATCTTTCCTTTCTGGCATCCAGAATAAGACTGAATGCTCCGGATGGGCCTGGCCAAAACAAATCAGAGCAGGAAGAATATTTTTCCCCCGATCTTTGGGAATCCAGTGTCTATTAACGCAAGATAAACAATGTCATTTTTGGTAGCCACAGATATGAAATATATGTTTTTCTTTTAGTGCTTCCTTGAAATTTGAGACAAAGGGCCCTTAAGAGATTTCCAGGAAAAAGATCAGAGATTCTGAAGACGGGGCAGCCAGCCATGTGTCAGAGAGGGCCTGACTAAGTGGTTGGACTAGACAGCCTCTGAGGTCCCTTTCAGGTTTCAAGCTGAACGGTTCTAGGATGACTACAGGTGGTCCTCAACTTTCAGCCACAAATTTCTGCTGCTCAGCGAGGCAGTTGTTAAGTTTTGCCCCGTCTTATCGCCTTTTCTTGCCACCGTTGTTAAGCGAATCACTGCAGCTGGTCAATTATTCAAACGGTCATGAAGTGAAGCAGGCTTCCCCATTGGACTTTGCCTGTCAGAAGGTCGCAAAAGGGACCCCAGGAGACTGTGACCCCATCGTAAATATGAATCTGTTGCCAAGGGGCCGAATTTTGATCACGTGACCACGGGGAAGGCGGCAATGGTCGTAAGTGTGAAAAACGGTCGTAAGGCCCTTTTTTCGGTGCCGTTGTCACTTTGGATGGTCATTAAATGAACTGTTTTAAGTTGAAGACAATCTGTATGGGATTTTGACAGAGCTGGGAGCAATGATTGGAACAATATTGGGGAATTCTGGGGTTTGAAGTCCAACATTGATCCTGAGGAATTCTGGGAGTTGAAGTCCATTCGTTCCAGCTGAGGAACTCTGGGAGTTGAAGTCCACACCATCAGCCTGAGGAACTCTGGGAGTTGAAGTCCATTCGCTCCAGCTGAGGAACCTGGGAGCTGAGGAACCTGGGGAGTGAACCATCGCTCCAGCTGAGGAACTCGGGAGTCCATGCGTTTCAGCTGGAGAATTCTGGGAGTTGAAGTCCACAAGTCTTAAAGTTGCAAGGATGGACACCCCTGGTTCAGGGTCTCCTGCTGGAGCAGGGGGTTGGACTAGAAGACCTTCAGGGTCCCTTCCCCCTCTGTTATTCCATATTCTGTTCTGTATTCTGTCTGGGGAATTCTGGGAGTAGAAGTCCATCCCTCTGCAAGTTGCCAAGGTTGAGAAACACGGCTCTGTTTCTTGGAAAGTCCCAGCCGAGGCTCTGCCAACCTCCTGGTTTTCAGTCACGCCATCCCAAAGTCCACAAGAGAAGGTTTTTTTCCTTCTTCTAATTTTAAAAACTCCTGGAAACAGACTCCCTTTCTCCACCGAGGTCACGGTGACCCAGACTGGGGGCAAGGATCCCTGGGCCTTCCTGCTTGATTGAACCTCCGAGAGAAACTTTCTCCCAGCGGCTGAAACCACAGCCGAAGAACCCGAGCAAGGCCGGTCTCGGAGGGGTCGCCCTGGAAGGAGGATGGAGGGTTCTTTCTTGGGAAATTTTATTTTATTATTTTATTTTATTTTATTTTATTTTATTTTATTTTATTTTTTTTATTTTATTATTTTATTTTATTTATTTTATTTTATTATTTTATTTTTTTATTTTATTATTTTATTTTATTTTATTTTATTTTATTTTATTTTATTTTATTTTTTATTTTTTAATTTAATTTTAATTTAATTTAATTTTTAATTTAATTTAATTTAATTTAATTTAATTTTATTTATTTTATTTTATGTTTATTTTATTTTATTTTATTTTTGTTTTGTTTTATTTTTGCAAACCGCAATCCAGGCCATTCGCAAACCTTCCGCCCCTCCTCCTCAGAGGCTTTGCCTCCTCCTCCTCCTCCTCCTGCGTCCACTTGGAGGGCTGCCACAGCAGCCAAACATCTGGCACTGTCTCCTGAAAAGTAGCATTGCACCCAGACCAGATCCCAAATCGCTTCCTTCCTTCAGCCTCCTTCCTGCTCCTGGACTGTTCAGACAGACAGGCTGGCCTAGTGGGGCAGGTGCCAGGCTGAAAACAGGGAGATGGTGAGTTCTAGTCCTGCCTTAATAATGAAAGCTAACTGGGTGACTTTGGGCCAATCACCAGGAGAAGGTGAGTTCTAGTCCCGCCTTAGGCATGAAAGCCGGCTGGGTGACTTTGGGCCAATCACACAGGAGACGGGGAGTTCTAGTCCCGCCTTAGGCAAGAAGGGCAGCTGGGAGACTTTGGGCCAATCACCAGGAGAGACAGTGAGTTCTCTAGTCCCGCCTTAGGCATGAAAGCCGGCTGGGTGACTTTGGGCCAATCACAAGGAGACGGGGAGTTCTAGTCCCGCCTTAGGCAAGAAGGGCAGCTGGGAGACTTTGGGCCAATCACCAGGAGACGGTGAGTTCTAGTCCCGCCTTAGGCATGAAAGCCAGCTGGGTGACTTTGGGCCAATCACCAGGAGACGGTGAGTTCTAGTCCCGCCTTAGGCATGAAAGCCGGCTGGGTGACTTTGGGCCAATCACCAGGAGACGGGGAGTTCTAGTCCCGCCTTAGGCATGAAAGCCGGCTGGGTGACTTTGGGCCAATCACCAGGAGACGGGGAGTTCTAGTCCTGCCTTAGCTATGAAAGCCAGCTGGGTGACTTTGGGCCAATCACCAGGAGACGGTGAGTTCTAGTCCCGCCTTAGGCATGAAAGCCAACTGGGAGACTTTGGGCCAATCACCAGGCGACGGTGAGTTCTAGTCCCGCCTTAGGCATGAAAGGCAGCTGGGTGACTTTGTGCCAATCACCAGGAGACGGGGAGTTCTAGTCCCGCCTTAGGCATGAAAGCCAACTGGGTGATTTTGGGCCATTCACCAGGAGATGGTGAGTTCTAGTCCTGCCTTAGCTATGAAAGCCAACTGGGTGACTTTGGACCAATCACCAGGAGATGGGGAGTTCTAGTCCAGTTTTTGGCAGGAAAGCTGGCTGCGTGTCTCTAGGCTAGTCCCACTCTTTCAGCCCAACCCATCTCAAAGGATTGTTATTGTGTGGAAAATAGTAGATTAATCGAAAGTAACAGTTGAAAGGTTTCAGAGAGAGAGAGGGAAGGAGAGAGAGAAAGAGATTAACATTACTGTTTTACACTTAGTGAAACTATATTGTGGTTAACAGTTGGGGAAATAAATGAATGGTGGGAGAAGGATGTATTAATTTCCCTCCCCCAGTGCTTTTATTTCTGTTTTTCCTATGCTCGGCAGTTTATTCATCTTGCGTCATTCAACAGTGGGTACCCAAGACAGACCCCTTTTTCTTGCATTTCATTATGCTAGTACAAATACCTTTTTAAAAGAAAAAGAAATTGCACCTTCTTCCGGTTTGAAGGGCTTCAGTGACAGACAGAAATCCGCGATCGTGTGTGGTTTCTGTCTGGGCTCGCCGCTGGAGCGCCTCGAGCCGGCTGATTTTGGGGCTAAGCCACCCCGTAGAGGTGGTGAAGAGAGGGGAGACCGCCAGCAGGGTTGAGGAGAGCCACATCTCTCCTCCTCAGCTGGCCATTACTCCCTTTCCCGAAGGCGGTTGCAGCGGTGGTCAGAAATGGCCACCACAAAGAAGAACTCAACCAGAAAAGAATGTGCAGGAGGAAGATAAGAAGTGAAAGTTTTGGCTGACTGGGTTAAATTGCAAAAGCAACAACTAAGGTACCCTGGAATTTAAACTTACAAAAAATAACATCGCTCCCAAAGAAGAGTCAGAAGCGGCGAAGGAAAGTGAAAAGGGAAAGGGTTGCCTTTTTTTTTTCTTCTCTCTCCTTCCCTATACTGACAACTAAGAGACTTAAATAAGAAATCGGAAAAATCCACTTTGACATCAATAGGCAATTAAGCTGAAAATAAAACAAAATGCCAAAGGGATAATAAAGATTTCTGGATATTAATTTTTTTCTTTTTCATAAGCAGGAAGGGAGAGGAAAAGAATAAGGGCAGGATCTGGAAGAGGGAGGAGACTGCCTGGAATTAAAAAGAATCTAAAGTAAAACTACAACAAGACTTCTAAAAGATACATTTTAACTGGAACTTTGCAACAAAATACCGTATTTCCCCATGTATAAGCACCCCCTTTGTATAAGCCACCCCCCAATTTTTGGACTGTGAAGTTTTGAAAAAAATATTTTATTAGAGAAACAAGTTATGAAGAAAGAAAATTTACAAAGAAACAAAATTCGACGTCTAGATCTACAACTTCGGTCATGACGCTGAAAGCGGTGCGGGTAAGGCTAGCAATCTACGCATCGGAACGAGAGTAGGAACGAAGCATTCAGGCCGATGCCTAGCGTATGCATTTCTATCGCGTACTCGCACTCGTAATCGTATCATCACGTACAATTTTTACAAAAAAGTATAGCATACTGCTGGAAAACCAGTTTATTCCTACTTTATTATTTTATGCATTTTTCACGTATAAAAAGTGTACCTGCTTTGTATATGCCACCCCCCTACTTTTTGGGCTTGAAAATTTTGGAAAAAAGGGGTGGCTTATACATGGGGAAATACAGTAGTAATCCCAGGAAGAGAAAGTGGGGAAAAAAGAGCAAAAAAGAAACAGCTTGCGTGTATTTTGGATTATTTGGTGATCTTTGGATTCTTGGTTATTATATTTGAATGACTAAAATCAATCGGGTGGTTGTTTAAAAATTTATACAGTGGCACCACTTCTGGATGAATTGAAAATGGAACTTAAAAAGTACAAAGAAGATGCACAAAAAGGGAAGGGTTCTTTTGGCTTCGTTTTTCAATTCTTAGAAATGGAGATTTGGAACTATGAGAAACAACAAGAAAAGACTGCAAAACAAGAAGACTGGGACAAAGAAGAAGCCATCTTTAATGAACAGGCAATTTTATGTGGGGAAGAAAAAGGAAAGTGGGGAAAGAGAATGGAGAATTTAAGACTTAAAAAAACAAGCAAAGCAAAGAAAAATAATTCAAAAAATAAGTATAATACTGGAAAGCAGCAGAAAAGGGGAATACAGAAGAGAGAAATAGAGGTAGAGAGACAAGGGGGTAAAAAAGGGAGAGAGAAGAAGAGAGGGAAGAAGGAAAGGAAAAGAAGTTACAAAGGACCGGAGCAAGATATAGAGAAACAGGACCTATTTAGAGGTAATGGGTGAAAATCTAACTGAAAAAGGGATTCTGTAAAGGTACATAAGATTGTATTGTTATATTAGTAATAGAAATAACTTTAGAAAATTGGAAACAACTTATGATTAAAATGAGGGATAAAATAGTTAGTGTAATTTAGTGAAATGTTTGTGAATAAAATAAGTGAAATAAAATAAATGAGAAAATTGAATTAGGAAGGAACGGGAACATTTTAATTAGTTAATGTTTTATCAAATATAAGTGAAGAGGGGGGGAATTAACTATGGAAAGCTTATAATTGTTCCCATAGAAGTATGATATTTAATTGAAAAGTAATGTTAAAGATGTTAAGATTTTTATGAATATTAATATTAATGATAGAATTGAATTGGAATGGAATGTTGTTTTAATTATATACATTTATAATTTTTTCTTTTTTTAAGAGTGCAGTGTGTATTTTAAGAATGTACCAAGCAGAATCTGAATGGAAGTTATGTATTATATTGAATGTTACAACTTTAGGGAAAAGATATAAAGGCGTCATACTCCAATCAGTAACTACAGAAATTTTGTTTAATGAGAAAAGATAATAGATAATTGAAACAGGGCAGACAAAAAATATAAATACAATGATTTGAACTGAGATGAGATAATTAAAATAAAATTGAGAAAATTAAAAGAGGGGAGAAGCTATGCAGAAAATGTAAAATAGTAATAAGATATGGAATAGAATATAAAAATGAGCATGAACCTGAATTTGTATCTGTATGAAGAAATGTAACCCGGGATTACGCTACTTTCAAAAAAGATGTTTTATTTGTTTTTGTTTTTTTCTCTTTGTGAAAACTCAAATAAAATTTACAAAAGAAAAAAGAAAAAAAGAAATTACACCTTTTAATTCAATATATTAGTTGGAAAAGAAATGGCCACGCTCCTGATAGATAGAGATAGAGATAGAGATAGAGATAGATAGTTAGATAGTTAGATAGATATAGATATATAGATAGATATAGATATAGATATATAGACATAGACATAGACATAGACATAGATATAGATATAGTTGGATGGATGGAAGGAAGGAAAGATAGATGGATGGATGGATGGAAAGATAGATGGATGGATGGATGGATGGATGGATGGATGGATGGATGGACAAACGGATGGATGCATGAATGGATGGAAGGAAGGAAGAATGTAAAGGTGTATGTATATGTATTTATGTTTTCTTAAGTTTTCGCGGGTACTTACATGTATGGCATTCAGCTTTGTTCGGGTCTTTTCCCACGTCATTGTAGTTGTGCTTTTAAAGTTGTAGCAACGTTTCGGCAGAATCTCATCTGCCATCATCAGGCTTCTGTATTGTGTTCGTCTGTGAGTCAGACTTTTACAGTTGTTTCAGTTTTAAATTTGGGGCTAGCCTACTGCTGTGCCAGAATGGTTTTTTCTTCCTCCTGATATGTATATTTGTTTTCGTAGATTGCACTGGCATGAAGCCGAAAGCACCAGCCTGAGGATGGCGAGTGGGTCCTCGCCGAAACGTTGCCAAGATACTCTTAAACTTACACACACATACATACATACACTAGTCTATGGTTGCAATATATATATATATATATATATATATATATATATATATATATATATATATATGTGTGTGTGTGTGTGTGTGTGTGTGTGTGTGTGTGTGTGTGTGTGAAAAAAGGTTATGTTGGGTTTTTTTTTTACCCCCCAGCGCTGTTGTAACTGTTGTAACGGCCCCTAAACAAACAACTGTAAGTCAAGGACTGCCTGCCCAGAATTTATGGACTGTATTGGAGGAAGGTATGTCCTCACCTTATGACCATTTGGTTAAGGACTGTTCGACGTCATGCCAGATCCCCCAAAATGGGATTTATAACCCAGATTTGAAGTCCCAGGGTCCATCGCTGCCCTCTCGGGGTGAGGTCCATAGTAGACAGTCTGAGGTTAAAGTTTTTGGGGTTTGGGGAAGAAACCACTGAGTCAGGTAGAGGATTCCAGACATTGACCGCTCTGTGGCTGAAGTTGTATTTCCTGCAATCAAGTTTGGTGCGGTTAACCTAGAGTTTGTGTCTATTGTTTCCTCTTGTGTTGTTATGGTTGAAGCTGAAGTATTCATGGACAGGTAGGACATTGCAATGCATGATTTTATATACTATACTTAGATCGGACCGAAGGCGGCGTAGTTCTAGGTTTTCTAGGTCTAGGATTTAGAGTCTGCTGGCATAAGGTATTCTGCAAGGAGTAGAGGAGTGGAGAACTCTTCTTGTGAAATATTTCTGGACTTTCTCAACTGTGTTAATACCAAATACGTAATGTGGGTTCCAGACTGATGAGCTGTATTCGAGTATTGGTCTAGCAAAAGTTTTGTATGCTCTAGATAGTAGTGTGATGTTATCAGAGAAAAAGCTACGCAGGATTAGGTTAACAACTCTTAACACCTTTTTGGCTATGTAGTTACAGTGGGCTCTAGCACGTAGGTCATTAGAGATGAATATTCCAAGGTCCTTGACAGTGTTTGGATCCTCAGCAAGGTCTTGACTATTCAGCCTGTATTTTATTTTCTGATTTTTTTGCCAATATGTAAGACAGAGCATTTATTTGTTGAGATTTGAAGTTGCCATTTGATTGACCATTCTGATACATAGTCAAGGTCTTTTTGAAGGGTAGCAGTATTGGCTGTGGTGTTGAATAGCTTTACATCATCAGCAAAGAGAACGCAGTTGTTCTTAATATGATCACAGGGGTCATTTATGTAGAATATGAAGAGAGTTGGTCCTAGAACGCTGCCTTGGGGGACACCACTGTTGACAGGTACAGAATTTGATAGGACGCTCCCAATTTTGACCATTTGTTGTCTGTTTGACAGGAAAGCTTCTATCCAGTTATGTAGGTGTCCAGAGATACCATAAGATTTTAGTTTTAGGAGTAGTTTGTCGTGTACCACTGAATCAAAGGCTTTACAGAAGTCTATGTAGATTTGAGTCTATTGCTTTGCCCTGATCGAGTTGTGTAGTCCATAGGTTTTTGCAGTGTAAGAGTTGCAGATTACAGGATAGTTTTTTCCTGAAACCAAATTGTTTATTGGAGAGTAGGTTGTTTGTCTCTAAGTGGAGGATGATGGATTGGTTAATAATTGATTCCATGACTTTACAGGTGACGCAGCATAAGGAGATTGGTCTGTAATTTTCAACTAGGCCGGGGTCTCCCTTTTTGAAGATGGGGATGACCGTGGCTTGTGACCATAGTTTTGGTAAGGAGCTGGTCCTGAAAGATTTTTCAAAGATTATGCTTAGAGGTTCCGCTGTGGCAGTGGGTAGCTTTTTTAAGAAGTAGGCACATATTCCGTCCGGTCCAATAGATGGAGATGGTTTTAGATTGCGCAGTGCTTTTTCAACAATGTCTTCTGTAAAATGAATATGTATTAGATCATTGTAGTTGTCTGTGGTTCGGCTAGGAAATACTGGGCATGATCCATGGCTGTTTACAAATATTGACCCAAAGAAAGTGATGGTTGCGGTGTCCCCAGGGGGGTCACATGATTCCCTTTTGTGACGATCGGACAAGTAACGTCAACAGGGAAGCCAGATTCGCTTAATGACTGAGTTACTCACTTAACGACTGCTGTGATTCACTTAACCGTTGTGACAAGAAGGGTCGTCAAATGGGACAAACGCTCACATAACCTCTCGCTCAGCAAGGGAAATGTTGGGCTCCCCTTGGAGTCGTAAGTCGAGGACCCCCTGCATGCTGGAGAAACAATTTTTAATTTTTCTCCTACTTGTTTAGTCGGTTTCCTTTGGATTCTTTGAGTCTCACATTGGAGGCTTGGCAAGGAAAGGGCTGTTTACACCCCGAGTGAAGGACTTTGCTTTCACACACACACACACACACACACACACACACACACACACACACACACACACACACACTTCCCTTCTGTCCCTTCCTGCTCCTCCTCCTCCTCTGCCTTCTCCCTGTCTGGCACATCTTACCTGAAATGACCTTTACACACTGGATTCCTCTTAAGTAGAAGGAAGACCGCAAGGAATGAGACCGCAGGTGAATGTTTTTAGACCAACCCACAAAAACAATTTTAAGGAAGCAAGAAGAAGTTTGTACAGATCAACAGAGTTGGGAGGGGCCTTGGAGATCATCTAGTCCAGCCCTCTGCCCAAGCAGGAAACCCTACACCATTCCTGACAGATGGCAGCCCAGTCTCTTCTTGAAAGCCTCCAGGGTTGAAGCTCCCACAACTTCTGAAGGCAACTTCTGTTCCATGGATGGATTGTTCTCATTGTCAGAAAGTTTCTCCTTATTTCCAGGTTGAATCTCTCTCCTTGGTCAGTTTCCATCCATGATTCCTTGTCTGGCCTTCGGGGGCTTTGGAGAATAGCTTGACCCCTTCCTCCTCTCTGGGGCAGCCCCTCAAATCTTGGAAGGCTGCTCTCCTGTCTCCCCTGGTCCTTCTCTTCACAACCATAAGCAATTCTTTAAACTTTGGGGTAAGGCAATTCTGTTTATTCCAGGACAAACTTTCTTAAAGTGGGGTTCAAGGACCCCTAGTGGGGAGCGTTGCCCCCTTCCAAGACCCCCTTTGGGGTCCAGGAAATGAAAATGCGATTGGCCACATATTAAAGAGATTTGCAAAAATGGTTAAATGAAGGGATGCTAAATAAATAAATGACCTACAAGGTCCTATCCAAATTCTGTTGTTATTCTGTTATTATCAAGAGTTTGACAATGGGGTTGGACTAGATGACCTACAAGATCCCTGCCAAGCCTGTTATTCCTTCCTTCCTTCCTTCCTTCCTTCCTTCCTTCCTTCCTTCCTTCCTTCCTCCCTCTTTTTCTTTCTTTCTTTCTTTCTTTCTTTCTTTCTTTCTTTCTTTCTTTCTTTCTTTCTTTCTTTCTTTCCTTCCTTCCCTCTGTCCATCTTTTCTTCCCTGCTCTCCTATTCTCTCCTTCCTTCCTCCTCCCTCCCTCTTTTTCTTCCTTCCTTTTTCCTCCCTTTTCCTTCCTTCCTTCCCTCCCACACTCCATCTTTTTTTCCTGCCTTCCTATTCTCTCCTCCCTCCCTCCTTCCTCCTTTCCTTCCTTCCTTCCTTCCTTCCTTCCTTCCTTCCTTCCTTCCTTCCTTCCTTCCTTCCTTCCTTCCTTCCTTCCTTCCTTCCTTCCTTCATCTTTTTAAAGGTTTTTAAGAAGTCCTTTGTCCAGTATGGTATTGGGCCTCCTCCTTGGGTGGGATGGGGGTTGGACTAGATGACCTACAAGGTCCCTTCCAACCGTGTCATTCTGTCCCTTCCTTCCCTCCCTCCCTCCTTCCTTCCTTCCTTCCTTTTGTAAAAAGAAGCTTAAGAAGAAGAAGCCATTTGTCTAGTATAATATAGGCTCTCCTGCTTGGGGAGGGGTTGGACTAGATGACCTCTACAGGGTCTCTTCCAACCCTGGTTATTCTGTTCAGGGGCTTTCTTTTTTAAAAAAATAAAATAAAAATCTTCCTTCTCTAATGACCCAGGAGTGCCGGGCGTTTGGCGCCCTCTGCTGGCCCGACATTAATCCTTTGCTTTGCAAGATTGAAGCAAAATGTAACATAAGGAACATCAAATTGAGCTGGAAGAAGGAACCTTGGAGGTCATCTAGTCCAACGGTCACCAACTGGTGGCTCGTGGGCCAGCGGTGACCCATGAGAAAATGTGGATGGTCCACACAAAAAAAAATATTTGCCATTTTTTAAATATGGCCCTAAATCAGGAGTCCTCAAGCTACGTCCCCTGAGTTGGAGACGTGTGTTGTGCTTCGCCGGCAGCCTGTACAGACGGCAGCGGAATTGGGCAGCGGGGAAGAAAGGAGACCAGTCCAGGAGGCTGGGGAGGACTCGAATGAGGGTCCTGCATCCGAGGCAGAGATGGGGCCAGGACCATCTGGGAGTGGGGTGCTGCCTCTGGCGCCTTTGGAGTCTGGCAGCAGCGAGGAAGAGGAGCCACGGGAGCCTGTTCCCAGAGCGCGTATGCACAGAGCTGCCAGAAGGCGAGAGCAGCTGAGATAAAAGGGGCGACTCGGGAGTAAGTCTGGGAGGTGACTGCCCCTCCCATAAGGGATAAAAGTCAGACCAAGATGACAAACTCTTTGCAGGAAGCAAGGTCGTTCGTTGGCTTCTGTGTCATCCTTGAAGCTCTGTGTCCTTCGGTTGGTTGGGTTTTTTTTTGTACTTGGGTTAGTTTCTAGCTCATTTGATACTTCTGTTTTTGGCAGCACTTCCCAGGACTGAAAGGTGGGTGCTTATCTCGGGGGACTGTTTTGAGATTAATTCCGGCTGGGAATGAAAACCATTCCCAGGCGTTGCAATCAAATCAGTCTTGCTTTTTGATAATAAGAGGGTGCGTAACTACAGTTTAGGAAGTCTGGGTCCGAACAAGCGAATCCTGAGCCATGGCTAAGGTCCTTTTCCGCTGGTCAGTTGGTCAAGGTGATCCTAGACTTCCCCAAACCTCTTGATGTGTGCCCCCCCCGCCCCCCCGAATCCTTTGAGGGCTGGAAGGCAGAAGATCTCCAACAGGTTCCCTGTGTAGAAAGCAGGATGAGGGTGGGGCCGAGACTGCAAAGCGAGAGAGCAACGCAACCCTTCGCTTCCTGGCAGGGTGTCAAACCTTGTCGGTTGCCAGAGAACGGCACACCGTGTCCTTCACGGCTTCACGAGAAACCCTAGGTGGGTGCCTGCCAGCCTTAAAAGCCGCAGGTGTGTTGTTTGGGCTTCCTTCCTCTGGCAAGGAGGGTGTGTGTGTGTGTGTGTGTGTGTGTGTGTGTGTGTGTGGGGGTGTGTGTGTTGTAAAACTTGGGTGTGTGTTGTTTGTGCAACAGCCACACGCTTGAAAGACTGGCTCTGGGCCCGTTGGGGAGGAGCTCTTTTAAGGGTGGGGGGAGGAGCTCTTTTAAGGGTGGGGGGAGGAGCTCTTTTAAGGGTGGGGTGGAGCGTGGAAGGATCGTGGTCTGAGGAGTCATGGTCCCTGCGTGTCCGGTTGGGCAGGAGGTGGAAAGGTGTAGGGAGGGAGATAGGTAGAGACAGAACAGGTGAGGTGAAGGGCTAATTGTGGTCTGTCGGTGCTTCTAGGCCTCCTTCTTCCTTCCTCCCTCTCTTCCTCTTCTAATCTTTTCTTCCCTCCCTCCTTCCTTCCATTTCTTTCCTTCATTTCTATTTCCACGTCCTCCCTCCCTCCCTCTCTCTCTCCCTCTTCTTATCCTTTCTTCCTTCCCTCCTTCCTTCCATTTCTTTCCTTCTTTCCTATTTCCACATCCTCCCTCACTGCCTCCTTCTCTTCCTCTTCTTATCCTTTCTTCCCTCCCTCCCTCCTTCCTTCCATTTCTTTCCTTCATTTCTATTTCCATGTCCTCCCTCCCTCCCTCTCTTCCTCTTCTAATCCTTTCTTCCTCCCTCCCTTCCTTCCATTTCTTTCCTTCATTTCTATTTCCATGTCCTCCCTCACTGCCTCCTTCTGTTCCTCTCTTATCCTTTCTTCCTCCCTTTCCTTCCATTTCTTTCCTTCATTCCTATTTCCATGTCCTCCCTCCTGCCTCCTTCTCTTCCTCTTCTTATCCTTTCTTCCCTCCCTCTCTCCCTTTGTCTTTTCTTCCATGTCCTTCCTTCTCTCCCTCCCTCCTTCTCTCCCTCCCCCTTCCTTTTCATCTTCCTTCCTTCCTTCCTTCCTTCCTTCCTTCCTTCCTTCCTTCCTTCCTTCCTTCCTTCCTTCCTTCTCCCCCTTTCCCAATGCATTCATATCTAGAATCATGGATGGAAACTGACCCAGGAGAGATTCAACCTGGAAATAAGGAGGAATTTTCTGACAGTGAGAAGAACAATCCACCCATGGAACAGAAGTTTCCCTCGGAAGTTGTGGGAGCTTCATCCCTGGAGACTTTCAAGAAGAGACTGGACTGCCTTCGGTCAGAAATGGTGTAGGGTCTCCAGCTTGGGCAGGGGTTGGACTGGATGACCTCCAAGGTCCCTTCCAACTCTGATTATCTGTTATAGAATAGAACAGAATTCTTTCTTGGCCAAGTGTGATTGGACACACAAGGAATTTGTCTTTGGTGCAAATGCTCTCAGGGTCCATAAAAGAAAAAAATACATTCGTCAAGAATAATAAGGTATAACACTTAATGATAATCATAGAGTACAATAAGCCATCAAATCATACTAGGAAACAGTCCATATAAATCGTAAGGACACAAGCAACCAAGTTTCAGTCATGCAGTCACAAGTGGGAGGAGATGGGTGATAAGGAGTGATGAGGAGATTAATAGTGATAGTAGGGCAGACTTTGTAAATAGTTGGACAGGGTTACCCGTTTCGTCTGCTCTAGGACATCCGCAGGGCAACTCATGGCCTCTCCCGCAACTCTCCAAGGATAGAAACTTTTCAAAGAGAGAAGCAATCTAGAAATAAGGAACAATTTCCTGATAGTGGGAAAAAATTAACCAGTGGAACAGCTTGCCTCTAGAAGTTGTGGGTGAAGTTGTTTTTTTTAAGAATAATTCAGCAATTATTTGACCAAGATTGTCTAAGGTCTATCTTGGAGAGAGGGTTGGAGTAGATGACCTCTGAGGTCCCTTCCAGCCCTAGGATTCTATGATTCAGGAAGGAAGGAAGGAAGGAAGGAAGGAAGGAAGGAAGGAAGGAAGGAAGGAAGGAAGGAAGGAAGGAAGGAAGGAAGGAAAAGAAAGAAAAGAAAGAAAGAAAAGAAACAAAGAAAGATAAGGAAGGAAAGAATGAGGGAAGGAAAGAATGAGGGAGGGAGGAAAGAAAGAAAAGATAAGGAAGGAAAGAAAAGAAAGAAAGAGGAAGGAAGGAAGGAGAAGGAAAAGAAAGAAAGAAAGAAAGAAAGGGAGAAAGGAAGGAAGGAAGGAAGGAGGGAAGGAAGGAAGGAAGGAAGGAAGGAAGGAAGGAAGGAAGGAAGGAAGGAAGGAAGGAAGAAAGAAAAGAAAGAAAGAAAAGAAACAAAGAAAGATAAGGAAGGAAAGAATGAGGGAAGGAAAGAATGAGGGAGGGAGGAAAGAAAGAAAAGATAAGGAAGGAAAGAAAAGAAAGAAAGAGGAAGGAAGGAAGGAGAAGGAAAAGAAAGAAAGAAAGAAAGGGAGAAAGGAAGGAAGGAAGGAAGGAGGGAAGGAAGGAAGGAAGGAAGGAAAAGAAAGAAAGAAAAGAAAGAAAGAAAGAAAGAAAAGAAAGAAAGAAAAGAAAGAAAGAAAAGAAAGAAAGAAAAGAAAGAAAGAAAGATAAGGAAGGAAGGAATGAGGGAAGGAAAGAATGAGGGAGGGAGGAAAGAAAGAAAAGATAAGGAAGGAAAGAAAAGAAAGAAAGAGGAAGGAAGGAAGGAGAAGGAAAAGAAAGAAAGAAAGAAAGAAAGAAAGAAAGAAAGAAAGAAAGAAAGAAAGAAAGAAAGAAAGAAAGAAAGAAAGAAAGAGGAAGGAAGGAAGGAAGGAAGGAAGGAAGGAAGGAAGGAAGGAAGGATAGATGGAATCTCATCAGGGGCAGATTCAACCTGGAATTAAGGAGAAATTTCCTGATAATGGGAACAATTAACCAGTGGAACAGCTGGCTACCAGAAGTTATGGCACTCCAACACTGGACGATTTCAAGAAGAAATTAGGCGGCCACTTGTCTCCCATTCTGCAGGGTCTTCTGCCTGAATGGGAGTTGGACTAGAAGACCTCCAGGGTCCCTCCCAACTGTTATTCTTATTCCGCTCTTCTGACTCCGTGGCTGGCAAGAATCCCAGCTGTCGGCGAGAGAAGCATGAATGGCTCGGATTCTCCAAGCTGAATGAAGCCACTGGCCTCCTGCGAACTGGCAGCATTAGTTAACCTGCCCCCGGAGGCTAATTTATGGGGGACCCCGGAGGCCGCGGCTCGGAAGGCAGGACGATAATGGGGGCTCCAGGGACATCAGTGGCGGCTGCTCCTCTTGCCAAGGGAGGCCCCCAGGGCCCCGAGCAGGGCTGGCTGCAGCGGTTCAGCCGGCAGAGCCAAAAAATGAGCCACGAGGTTCTCCCCTTGGCCTGCTTGAAGGAGGTGGGGGGAGGGAGGGTCTCCTTCCTTTGGGCCAGGGGTCCTTTAATGCCTGTCTGTCTGTCTGTCTGTCTGTCCATGCATCAATTCATCCAGCGATACATCTATCTATCATCTATATCTACCCACCCATCCATCTCTATATCTGTCTGTCTTTCATCTATTTATTTATATAACTTTATATTAATCTATCTTCCCTCCCTCCCTCCATATAACCTCTATCATCTATCTATCTATCTATCTATCTATCTATCTATCTATCTATCTATCTATCTATCTATCTATCTATCCATCTATCTTTCTATCTGGTTATACTATATATTTATCTATCTATCCCTCCTTCTCCCTCTCTCCCTCTCTCCTCCATCATCCATCCATCTTTCTATCTATCCATCCATCCATCCATCCATCCCTCTATCCATCCCTCTTCCTACCTACCTACCTACCTACCTATCTACCTATCTATCTAGTTACACTATTTATCTATCTCTCCCTCCCTTTCTTCATCCATCCATTCTATATCTAGCTATCTGTTTGTCTATCATCTATTTATTTATACTATATATTAATCTATTTATCCCTCCTTCTCCCCCTCCCTCCCTCCTCCATCTATCCTCCGTCATCTATCTATCTATCTATCTATCTATCTATCTATCTATCTGGTTATACTATATATTTATCTATCTATCCCTCCTTCTCCCTCTCTCCCTTTCTCCTCCATCATCCATCCATCTTTCTATCTATCCATCCATCTACCCATCCCTCTATCCATCCCTCTACCTACCTACCTACCTACCTACCTACCTACCTATCTATCTATCTATCTATCTATCCATCCATGTATCTAATCTACCATCTGTTACAGAAATATACATCTATCCTTCCTTCCCTCCTTCCCTCCCTCCCTCCCTCCTCCATCCATCCAATTTGCACAACAGGCCTATTTGTGGTTGTGGCCTGTCACTCAAAGGTGGGTGGACTTCAACTCCCAGAATCCCACAGCCAGCCCAGTTGAAGCCCAGCCCTCTTCCAGCAGCCAAGGTGGGAAGGAGGCTGCTCTGAACAGTGGAGGGAATTAGCCAACGCAGTCAAAGGAGGATTATTGGGTTGGACCCAGTGCTGAAATGCGGCTGGTTTGGAACCGTTTGACGGAACTGATAGTAAAAACAAAAAAAGCTCCAACAATTAGCTGAGAGGAGAAAGGAGAAAGCTCACCCATCGCTGCACTTTTCTCTTCTGTATCCTCTCAGCTAATTGGTGCCGCAAAGCCTCACTTGGTGTTTGGAAAGCCGCCTGCATGCACAAAGTGCGCAATTACCAAACCGGTAGGGAAACTGGCTGGGCCAAGACTCCCCTTCAAACCACATCTTCGCTTGAGACTTCCAAGAAGAGACCTGACTGCCATTTGTCAGAAATGGTGTAGGGTCTCCTGCTTGGAAGTGGGGTTGGACTAGATCAGTGGTCGCCAACCGGTGGGCCCGGGGACCACTGGTGGCCTGTGAGAAAATGTTAGCGGTCTGCACAGAAATGTCAACCCCCAAAAAACAATTCACCCAGGCCGCGCGGTAACACAAGGCTGTGCCTCCCACATGGACCGTGGGAACACAAGGCTTGCGCCGCTTGCATTGTGCACGACATGAGGGAGTGAGAGGAGGGGGGAAAGGGGAGGAGGGGGGAACTTGCCCCACTCGCCCCCCGCGCCTGGCCTGGCCACCAGGCTGCTTCTTTCCGCTCCTTTCTTCTTCCGCTTTTGGCTGCACGCAAGGAAAGCAGCCAAAGTCTTTCTTTCTCTCCCCCAAACTCTGCCAGAAATGAGTCTTTGGGACCCCGCAAGGCCTCCTGCTCCAAGAGGCTGCGCCGGCAAAGACTCATTTCTGGCGGAGTTTGGGGGAGAGAAAGGAAGACTTCTGCAGCTTCTGCTGCTTTCCTTGCATGTAGCCAAAAGTCTCTCCCTCTCTCCCTGAGAACGGAGCTGGAGACGGGATCCTGCGATTCCAAATAAAGAACGATCGATCAGTAGGAAAACGGGGTGGAGGATTTTCCAGCAGACTTTTGGGGCGATTTTCCCAGAGCCTCTGGTCTGTGGGATTTAAAATTATAAGTTTGGGGGTCCCTGAGGTCCAAAAGGTTGGCGACCCCTGGACTAGATGACCTCCAAGGACCCTTCCAGCTCTGTTCTTCTGTTACCTCGCCCAGAAAGGTGTTCAGGGGCAGATGGGGGTGCAACAAGTGACAATGTCCGTTACGAAATTGTGATGCCCTCTGCCTGACTTCCAACTTCAGGTCCAGCCTCACCACGGAAGTACCAAAAGCTGCATTTGGCATCAACGTGAGTCACCGCGCCATTTCCATCCTTGCGCATCATCGTGTTTGGCCCTGAACACCTGAGATCTCGGTGTACCCAGCCAAATCTGCCAATGAAACGGGGGGGGGGGGAAATCACTCGCGTCGCATCAACAAACCCCCTGTGGGGAACAAATGGGGGAGAAGAGAAAAACCTATGAGAAATAAAGAGGTTTTTTTAGTCCGTTCCGTAGGAAACGAGGACGCCGCTTTTGACTTGTCGTTCGGGTGTAAAGAAGAGAAACGGGTGTGAAGAGCAACAGAAGGCTGTAAATATTTTGTGGAAGGAGGAATAAGTGAGCCAGCAAACATCATAGCCAAGGTGTTTGTGTGTGTGTTTTTGGTGTGTGTTTGTGTGTGTGTGTTTACCTGAGACAACAGGTGGGGGGGGGGGAAAGAAGCCACAGAGAAAGTAGCACCTGCATGTAAACACAGAGAACGGAGAATAACAGCTTTGGAAGAGGACTTGTGTCTTATTTATTTCCATTTTGTTTCGTTCTGAGCGATGCTGGGCAGCTTGCAGCATCAAAGTCTCAAAAAATGTGCTATACACTCATCAGTGTTCATCTGCGTGGAAATTTCTAGTGAAACGCAAAAGATTGACTGGATCTGAAGAGGAATCAGGCCTTGGAGGTCTTCTAGTCCATCCCCTGATCATGAAGGAGACCCTACACCGTTCCAGACAAATCTAATCTCTTCTTGAAAACCTCCAGTGATCGACCAGCCATGACTTCTGGTGGCAAGCGGTTCCACGGGTTAATCGTTCTTATTGTCAGGAAATTTATTTTCCGTTCTGCGTTGCTTCTCTCCTTGCTTAGTTTCTATCCGTTGCTTCTTGTTCTGCCTTTTAGTGTTTGGGGAAAATAAATTGACCTTTTCCTCTTCTTTGGGGCAGCCCCTCAAATATCGGAAGACTGCTATCATGTCACCGCTAATTTTTCTTTTCTCTAGACCAGCCAGGCCTGGTTAACGCAACCATTCGTTGTATGTTTTAATCTCCTGGCTTTTAATCCTCTTAGTTGCTCTTCTCTGCCTCTCTTTCTAAATAATTAAAATGAAATGAAGAGTAAAATAAAATAAATAAAAACAATTCAATAAAATACAACAGTAAAATAAATAAAAGGATACAATAAAATGAAACGAAACAAAATAATAGAATAATACAGTAAAATAAATGAAATGATACAATAAAATGAAATAATAAAACAATATAAAACAACAAAAACAACAAAAGCAACAACAACAACAATAATAATAATTATAATAATTATAATTATAATAATATGGAATAACAGAATAATAATAAGTTGGGTGGGTCCCTGGAGGTAATCTAGTCCAACCCCCTGCCTAGGCAGGAAACCCTGCACCACTTCAGATATATGGTTATCCAACATCTTCTTAAAAACCTCCAGTGTTGGAGCATTCACAGTTTCTGGAGGCAACTTGTTTCCACTGATGAATTCTTCTCACTGTAAGAAAATTTCCTCTTAGTTCTAAATTAATAAAATCAAATCATAAAATCAAATAAAGACACGAAATGAAACGAATAACAGGACTTGGGTTTCTCCTCAAAATTAAGCTTACAGACCCCAAAAGAGGAGTCCTCCAGCCCTCATATCTCTCCCCTTTACCCCACTTAAGCTGCTAGTAAGATTTTGTTTTTTTAAAGTAGGCTAGGGCTTATGATGGATCTTTTATGTGGGTTTTAGGGTGGGCAGGAGAGCAGCCCCAAACCTGCCCCCCAAGATTTCAACCAGACCTCTTCCTGGGGGTCTCTGAAGCCTCTTTGACACTTTTGGGCGAATGCCAATTTTATTCTCTTTTTCCAGCTGTTCTGGTCTAGCTTTCCTCAACAGCACGAATCCGACTCCTCGTCCCCGATTAAAAAAACCCCTTTTTATTTAGGTTACAGGGAATTCCTCTCCAGCAAAGTCACAGCAAAGAGTCGTTCAGGAGATTGCACCGCGACAGACCGTTGTCAGGCTGGGAGAGTTGCCAGGCCGATAGCTTCCAAACGCCACTCTGTAGCAGCAATGACATGGCAAGAATGTCGGAACAGACCTTCACCCTGATGAACTGAACTAATTGTCTCCTGCAAACCCTACTCCACTTTCTCCTCTCTTTATTCAACATGGGAGGGGCCATTCAACAGGCCACCTGAGCCTTTACTCCCGAGTCAACCCTTGTTCTTTAGCTATTCCCTTCATCTGGCAGCTCTGTGCATGCGCACATTGGGAACAGGCTCCAGCTGCTCTTCTTCCCCACTGATTTTGGACTTCGAAGGCAGCTGATAACTGTCGGACGGCCCTGGCCCCATCTCTGCCTCCGACGCAGAGCCCTCATCCGAGCCGTCCCCAGACTCCAGGACTGGCCCAGGTTGCCCCCCCCAAAACTCCTCACTGTCCACGTTTGCCACCCCGCCCTCAGTGACGGGGAAGCAAGAACCCCGTTGATGCCCCTCCATGAAACAAGAAACGAAAGGCAGCCATGAAAGCACCGCGTGAATCCGCTCGCCTGGCACTCTCCCAAGAGCAAACAGGTTGGCACGGCCCGAAATAGATCTGTTTTCCATGGAAGCGAACGGCGCATTGAGGCGCTCGACCCATTTTGGAGAGGATTCATCAAAATATTTTTTTTTCCCTCCTCCTCCTCCATCTGCAAAGCGTTGGGAGGTTTTCCAGAAATGCAGCCTCTCTGCTCGAACAATTACTTTATTTTTATTTTTATTTTAGGCTGGCTTGAGGCAAGTCGTCCTACACGGAAACTCCAACTGTGGGGTCCTTGGTGCTCTCGGAGCTGGATGGTTCCCTTGCAGATGTTTCAGGAAGCAACAAGGTGATAGTGCTAGAAGGGAGTGAGGGTTACAGGGAGGAGGAGGAGGAAGAGGAAGAAGAAGAGGAGGAGGAGGAGGAGGAGGAGGAGGAGGAGGAGGAGGAGGAGGAGGAGGAGGAGGAGGAAGAGCAAGAGCAAGAAGAAGAGAAGGAGGAGGAGGAGGAGGAGGAGGAGGAAGAAGAAGAGGAGGAGGAGGAGGAGGAGGAGGAGAGGAGGAGGAGGAGGAGGAGAAGGAGGGGGAGGAAGAAGAAGAAGAAGAAGAAGAAGAAGAAGAAGAAGAAGAAGAAGAAGAAGAAGAAGAAGAAGAAGAAGAAGAAGAAGAGGGAGGAGGAGGAGGAGGAGGAGGAGGAGGAGGAGGAGGAGGAGGAGGAGGAAGAGCAAGAGCAAGAAGAAGAAGAGGAGGAGGAGGAGGAGGAGGAGAAGAAGAAGAAGAAGAAGAAGAAGCAGAAGAAGAAGAAGAAGAAGAAGAAGAAGAAGAAGAAGAAGAAGAAGAAGAAGAAGAAGAAGAAGAAGAAGAAGAGAGGAGGAGGAGGAGGAGGAGGAGGAGGAGGAGGAGGAGGAGGAGGAGGAGGAGGAGGAGGGGAGGAGGAGGAGAAGAAGAAGAAGAAGAAGAAGAAGAAGAAGAAGAAGAAGAAGAAGAAGAGGAGGAGGAGGAGGGGGAGGAGGAGGAGGAAGAACAAGAAGAGCAAGAAGAAGAAGAAGAAGAAGAAGAGGAGGAGGAGGAGGAGGAGGAGGAGGAGGAGGAGGAAAAGACTGTGGGGTCCTTCGTATTCTCTAAGTTGGGTGGCTTTCTTGCGGACGTTTCATGCTCCAACTAGGTAATATCATCAGTGCTGGAAGGGAGGAGGAGGAGGAGGACTGTGGGGTTCTATGAATTGGATGTTTTCTCACAAACATCTCATGACCCAACTAGGGAACCCCATCAGTGCTGAAGGGAGGGGAGTTTGTGCAGAAGGGGAGGAGGAGGAGGACGACCGAGGGCTCCTTGGTGCTCCCTGAATTTGGTGGCTTTCCTGCAGACCTTTCATGACCCAACTAGGAAACAGCATCAAAGGGAAGAGGAGGAGGAAGAGGAGGAGGAAGAGGAAGAGGAGGAGAGGAGGGCGAACCGGTTGTAAAAAAATGCTCCTGTTTGGCCAAACCAATATTTCCTTTTTTTCTTTTTCTTTTCCTCGTCCCAACGATCAGCTGTTCCTGGGATCAGCTGTGCCGAGATCCCCCTCCCTGTCTTACTGCTTCTCCCCGGGGGGTTCCCTGAGGCCCAGGAGACCCGAAAACGGAGCGTGGGGGTGGGGAGGTTGCTGCAAGAAAAGGGAGAAGCCACGCCCACCCAGCCACAGGGCCACGCCCACTTGGCTACTACGCCCAGAGAACCGGTAGTAAACATATTTGCATCCCACCCCTGTAAGGATCCCTGCCCGCCTGCCTGCCTGCCTTTCTAATGGGCCGCGGATGCTCCCATCGAGGTAACGGATTTGTGGGAGCCACCGATTGTGGTCCAGGGTCCCCTCAAATCTTCCAAACTTTTCTGGGCAGGGATCCCCTGGGATCCCAGGAGGCGCCAGATCCCTGCGGAGTCTGTCCTGCTCCTCCTTCCTCCAAAGAAGGTCTGGCTTGGCTGAGCAAGTTTCACCAAGTCCGACGAAGGCGCTCCCGGCGTGGCTGGATCAGGAGCGGGTAGGGCAGCCTAGGAGTTAGAGGGCGGCCTTGCAGGCTGATCTCTGCTCAAGGCCAGCGGTTCGATCCGGATTGGCTCAAGGTTGACTCAGCCTCCCGTCCTTCCGAGGAGCCAGATTGGTCGGGGCAGGAGGCTGACGGTGTAAATCGCTTAGAGAGGACTGTAAAGTGGTATAAAAGTCTAAGTGCTGTTGCTCTTCCTTCCTTCCTTCCTTCCTTCCTTCCTTCCTTCCCTTTCTTTCTTTCTTTCTCTTTCTTTCTCTTTCTTTCTTCCTTCTCCCTCACTCCTTTCCTTCCTCCCTTACTTTCTTCCTTCCCTTTCTTTCTTTCTTTCTCGTCCTTCCTTCTCCCTCCCTCCTTTCCTTCCTTTCTCCTTTCTTTCTTTCTCTTTCTTCCTCCCTCCCTCCCTTCTTTCCTTCCTTCCCTTTCTCTCTTCTTTTTCTTCTTTCTTTCTTCTTTCCTTCTTTCTTTCTTTCTTTCTTTCTTTCTTTCTTTCTTTCTTTCTTTCTTTCTTTCTTTCTTTCTTTCTTTTTGTTTCTCCCTTTTCTTCCTTCCTTCCCTTTCTTTCTTTCTTTCCTTTCTTCTCCCTCCCTCCTTCCTTCCTTTCCTTCCTTCTCTTTCTTTCTTTCTTTCTTTCTTTCTTTCTTTCTTTCTTTCTTTCTTTCTTTCTTTTCTTTCTCTTCCTTCCTTCCTTCTCCTTCCCTTCCCTCCCTCTTTCTTTCTTTCTTTCTTTCTTTCTTTCTTTCTTTCTTTCTTTCTTTCTTTCTTTCTTTCTTTCTTTTCTTTCTCTTCCTTCCTTCCTTCCCTTCCCTCCCTCCCTCCCTCTTCTTTCTTTCTTTCTTTCTTTCTTTCTTTCTTTCTTTCTTTCTTTCTTTCTTTCTTTCTTTCTTTCTTTCTTTCTTTCGCTTTGGAGAATCGCTTGACTCCCTCTCCTTTGGGGCAGCCCCTCAAATACTGGAAGATGCTCTCCTGTCTCCCCTGGTCCTTCTTTTCATCAAACTAGACATGTCTTCTGTCCATCCCTAGTTTGCTCAGATTTCTTTCTTTCTTTCTTTCTTTCTTTCTTTCTTTCTTTCTTTCTTTCTTTCTTTCTTTCTTTCTTTCTTTCTTTCTTTTCTTTTCTTTCTTTTCTTTCTTCTTCCTTCCTTCCTTCCTTCTCCTTCCTCCCTCCCTCTTCTTTCTTTCTTTCTTTCTTTCTTTCTTTCTTTCTTTCTTTCTTTCTTTCTTTCTTTCTTTTCTTTTCTTTTCTTTTCTTTCTTTTCTTTTCTTCTCTTTCTTTCTCCTTTCCTTCCTTTGGTTCTTTTCCTCCTTTGCACAAATGCAATTTTCACACCGAGTGTGCAAACCGAGGCTTTCCTCCGTCCCCATGCTTCCTCACTCCGGACCAAACGGGACCAAAAGGCTTCCAAGGGAAATCCTCCTCCCTTGCGCACCAAGGAGGCCAAAGACCCGGGCGACTCCCGGCTTGTTCCCGGTGTGACCCTGGGGTGGCCAGGTTGGGACCCGGCACGTCCGGTGGGTCCACGGAGCCTCCCGGCCACTGCAGGGGGGACTTTCCCGCCCTCCTCCTCCTCCTCTTCCTCCTCCTCCTCCTCCTCTTCTCTCCCCTCCG
This sequence comes from Pseudonaja textilis, assembly GCF_049901715.1. Classification (NCBI taxonomy): domain Eukaryota; kingdom Metazoa; phylum Chordata; class Lepidosauria; order Squamata; family Elapidae; genus Pseudonaja; species Pseudonaja textilis. The sequence continues at coordinate 91,924,002 of NC_141993.1, forward strand.
AAAACTCCTTTGCAAACAGGGTCTCCGGGCCATTTGGGGGAAAGGGGGCCCCGTGATGATCCGCGCAGGGCGTCCTTGGCAAAGGAATCCGCTAAGTGAGCCGGGCGCCGGGCCAAGGCCGAGGGAGGAGCCGAGGGGCTGGCCGGGCTCCAGCAGCCTCCCGGGGGCAGCAACCTTGCCTAAAGGGTAGCGATGGGAGGAGACACGTCTTGGGGGTGCAAAGCTGCCCTGGAGTTACCTTCCCACCTTCGTGGGGGCCTGGCTGACCTTTGTAGAGGTTGGGGGAGGGGGAGAGAGAGAGAATTCATCGGATTTAAACTCCTTTTGCAACTCCTAAATGTCAGGAGGGAGAATTGCAGGAGAACGTTGTCCTCTGGATAAGCACCTCCCTCCCCCCTCCCTCTCTCTCCCTCCCTCTCTCTCTCTCCCCCTCCCTCCCTCTCTCTCTCCTCTTCTCTCCCTCTCTCCTCCTCCCTCTCTCTCTCTCCCTCCCTCCTCTCTCTCCCTCCCTCTCTCTCTCCCCTCTCTCTCCTCTCCCTCCCTCTCTCCCTCTCCTCTCCCCTCTCTCTCCCTCTCTCCTCCCTCTCTCCCTCCCTCTCTCCCTCTCGGGAGCCTTTTGTTCCTACGTGATTCCGTGTCATTTTACGATTTATTATTTTTACATATGTGCTGACCATCACAAAAATGTGACTGGATGATTTACAAGGGGACATCACCAGTGCTAGATGGGGGGAGGAGAAGAAGAGGAAGAAGGAGGAGGAGGAGAAGGAAGAAGAGGAAGGAGGAGGAGGAGGAGGAGGAAGAGGAGGAAGGAGGAGGAGGAGGAGGAGGAGGAGGAAGGAGGAGGAGGTAGAGGAAGAAGGAGGAGGAGGAGGAGGAGGAGGAAGAAGAGGAAGGAGGAGGAGGAGGAGGGAGAAGGAGGAGGAAGAGGGAGGAGGAGGAGAAGAGGAGGAGGAGGAGGAGGAAGGAGGAGGAGGTAGGAGGAAGAAGGAGGAGGAGGAGGAGGAGGAGGAAGAAGAGGAAGGAGGAGGAGGAGGAGGGAGAAGGAGGAGGAAGAGGAGGAGGAGGAGGAAGAGGAGGAGGAGGAGGAGGAAGGAGGAGGAGGTAGAGGAAGAAGGAGGAGGAGGAGGAGGAGGAGGAGGAAGAAGAGGAAGGAGGAGGAGGGGAGGGAGGAGGAGGAGGAGGGAGGAGGAGGAAGGAGGAGGAAGGAGGAGGAGGAAGAGGAGGAGGAGGAGAACAACAACAACTACTACTACTACTACTACTACTACTACTACTACTGTGGGGTCCTTAGTACTCTCCAAGCTTGCTTGCCTTCTTGCAGACGTCTCAATGCCCAACTAGGTAACATCATCAGTGCCAATGGTGTGGCCTAAATTTGTGCCATGAAGCACCTGCCAGAAAACAACCACACTCAGAGAGCCCCAAGGACGCCTCTAGCGGCCAATTTCCAGCAAAATCCAGATGCCAGAGGATGCAGCAAACAGCCATAAGGGTGGGTCAGCTGCCGTGTGTCCGAGACTCAGACAGATGACCTTTAAGTTTCCCCACAGGTGCGGTCGCTACCTGTAAGCAAAGCCCTCCCGGGTTTTTTTCCCCGACAAAGAATTTTCTGCAGATTTAGGGTGCTTCTTAAGCTTTGCAGATGCCTGTCACGCACACAAACACCAGGGTGTGTCTTTGTGTGTGTGAGTGCGTGTGTCTTTGTGTGTGTGTCTTTGTGTGAGTGTGTGCTTTTCAAAAGATGCTAAGAGGGCTCGGCGGAACAAAATGTGGCGCCCTTTGATCGCATGGAACCAAACCAAGACCCATAAATCTCCGGAAAGGCCCAAGGAGCAAATCTTTTTGCACCCTTTTGTGTTTTGCTTCCAAGAAACTATTTTTAACACGTCCTCATTTCCAGAGGCTGCCAGGGGGATGTCATTGTGTTTGTGCGTTTGCGTGTGTGGGGTCTAAATTGAATGTAGAATGGGTCTGTGTGCCTTGCCTGGACAGACCCAGGGTAGCCAAACCTCCAAGGGCAAATTGGAGCTGGTCCTCGGCGTATGGCCAGAACCGGCACCAGCATTTCCGTCCTTAAGTGGGTCGCGCTTGCTTTTACAACTCACTGAACTGGGTTTCTGGTCTTCTTCCCTTGCCGCGACTCTCTCTCCGGCAGGACCACACAAAGCCACAGGTGGTTCCCAACTTATGTACACCTTGTTTAGCGACCGTTCAAGGTTAACGACGGCGCTGGGAAAAAATAAATGGAGTTACGACCACTTTTCATACTTCAGGAGCATTGCAGCATCTTGGATCAGGATGCAGAGCCTTGAATTTGGAGACAGAGGTGGTCCTCGACCTACAACGGTTCATTTAGCGGCTGTTCAAAGTTCCAACGGCACTGACCAAAGGGACTTTAGGACCGTTTTCACACTTACGACCGTTGCAGTACCCCCCTGGTCCCATGATGAAAATACAGACGTTTGGCAATCAGCTCGTTTTTATGACGGCCGCGGGGTCTCCCCCAAGGGTCACGTGATCTCCTTTTGTGACCCTCTGACGAGCAAAGTCAATGACGGGAGCCAGGTTCGCTTAGTGACCGGGTGACTCACTTAACCACTGCAGTGATTCCCTTAGCGACAGGGGCAAGAAAGGCCGTAAAATTGGGCGGGGGAGGAAATGCACTAAACGCCCACGAGGAGATGAGGTGACCCAAAATGTAAGACAAGACCAGATATAAGGTGAGGTGAAGTGAGGTAAAATAAGATAAGGGAAGATGAGGAAAAGAAAGGAAAAGGAAAAAGATGATGAAGATGAGATATAAAATATAAGAGATGAGATAAGATGATCACACAAAACAAGACAAGAGGAGCTTTACTGCCGTTTTTTTACTGTGAGCCCACTGGCCCACGTTAAAAATAAGATTCTGTTGTCTGCTCTCAAAAGAAAGTATATATGTACCCATACACAACACACGTATGCACATGCTATGCACACACTCTTTTTCTCTTTCTCTTCTCTTTCTCTTCTCTTCTGTTTATCCTCTTCTTTCTCTTCTCTTCTATTTATTCTCTTTCTCTTTCTCTTTTATTTATTCTCTTCTCTTCTATTTATTCTCTTTCTCTTCTCTTTATTCTCTTCTTTCTCTTCTCTTCTACTTATTCTCTTCACTTAGAAGAGAAAGTGAAGAGAAATTATTCTCTTTCTCTTCTCTGCTCTTTATTCTCTTTCTTTCTCTTCTGTTTATTCTCTTCTCTTCTCTTCTATTTATTCTCTTTCTCTTCTCTCTCTTGTCTTCTCTTCTATTTATTCTCTTCTTTCTCTTCTCTTCTATTTATTCTCTTTTTTCTTCTTCTCTTCTATTTATTCTCTTCTCTTCTCTTTTTTATTCTCTCCTTCTCTTCTCTTCTCTTCTCTTCTATTTATTCTCCTTCTTTTCTCTTCTGTTTATTCTCTTCCTTTTCTCTCTCTTGTCTTCTCTTCTATTTATTCTCTTCTTTCTCTTCTCTTCTATTTATTCTCTTCTTTCTCTTCTCTTCTATTTATTCTCTTTCTCTTCTCTATTCTCTTCTCTTCTACTTATTCTCTTCACTTAGAAGAGAAAGTGAAGAGAAATTATTCTCTTTCTCTTCTCTGCTCTTTATTCTCTTCTTTCTCTTCTATTTATTCTCTTTGTCTTTCTCTTCTCTCTCTTGTCTTCTATTTATTCTCTTCTTTCTCTTCTCTTCTATTTATTCTCTTCTCTTTCTTTTCTCCTCTCGTCTTCTCTTTCTCTTCTATTTATTCTCTTTCTTTCTCTCTTCTATTTATTCTCTTTCTCTTCTCACCGTCTCTTCCCATCCCATTTTATCTTATCCCTTATCTTATCCTCTTCATCTTCTCTTCATCTTATCTCTTGCCTTACACACACACACACACACATACACACACATCAATATATCAATACATTGATGTCTCAATATCTCAATATTAATCACTGTCCGTTTTGACTCTGTAGTGGAAAAAGGAAAAAAAAAACGTAGCGTTCACGAGGTCGATGGAAGAAAATCTGAACATTCTGCCTTTGGCTTCGGTATCTTGTCTCATCTCGTCTTTCCTCTTCTCTTCAGTGAACGTCTCGCTCAGCCGTGGGAGCGCTGGGGCTCCGTCGCGGTCGTAAGTCGAGGACTCCTGGCGTAAGACTCAGCGACGGTCACCCCATTTAACCCGCACTTTTCTCTCCAACCTTTACATCGAGGCTGGCTTCGTGCCTTCCCTCCCTCCTTCTCTCTCCCTGGAACAGGATCTGCTGGCAAACCCCACCAAATAAGCAAAGAGCGGGTGAGATCAGCTTACATCGGGAGCTGGCTTGCCTCCTGCCCTCCAGCGTCTCCTTCGACGGGGTTGGACCAGCCGGTGCCGCATGGTTCTCAAGGTAGCCCCTTCCCGGCTGAAGGACGCTGGTGCTCCCGGCGGGAGAGAATCTACTTCGCACTGTATTATTTCCCTATCTCGAGTCAACTCTACAGGCATTTTAGAATCATGACATAGTTGGAAGGGACCTCGGAGGTCTTCTAGTCCAGCCCCCCTGCTCAAGCAGGACACCCTAGACCCCGTGATGGTAAACCTATGACATGTGTGCCACAGGTGGCATGCAGAGCCACGTGTGCCGGCATGCAGAGCCACGCAGCCGCATGCAGGCCACGTGCTGCAGGACAAAACTTACCTCGTCGCTCGTGGCCTTGCTTCACAGCTGATTTTCGGCCATTTGAGGCCTTTCGCCTCCAAGAGGTTTGAAAAAACCTCTGCAGGATTTGCAAGATGAATAATAGGCCTGTTTCCGTCACTTCTGGAAGCCTCCGCACGCTTTGCAGGATGAATAATGGGCCTGTTTGTCACTTCCGGACGCTTCTGCAACCTTTGCAGGCCAAATCCAAGAGGCTTGGAAAAAAGCCTCTGCAGGATTAGCAAGATGAATAATAGGCCTGTTTCGTCACTTCTGGAAGCCTCCGCACGCTTTGCAGGATGAATAATGGGCCTGTTTGTCACTTCCGGACGCTTCTGCAACCTTTGCAGGCCAAATAATAGGCCCGTTTTGTCACTTCCTGAAGCCTCTGCAGGATTTGCAGGATGAATAATAGGCCCGTTTCATCACTTCCTGAAGCCTCTGCAGCCTTTGCAGGCCAAATAATAGGCCCATTTCCTCACTTCCAGAAGCCTCCACAGGTTTTGCAGAATGAATAATAGGCCTGTTTTGTCACTTCCGGAAGCTTCTGCAGGCTTTGCAGGATGAATAATAGGCCCGTTTTGTCACTGAGTGATGAAATGGGCCTATTATTCATCCTGCAAAGCCTGCAGAGGCTTTTTTCAAGACTCTGGGAGGCCAAAAAGGCCTCAAACTGGCCGAAAATCAGCTGTGAGGCGCAGTGCAGGTAAGGGGGCAGCAGGGCAGTGGCAGGGGATCGCACGCGCATGCGCAGGTGGCGTGGTGGGGTGCATTGCGTTTTGGATGGTGGCACGCGAGCACCAGCAAGCACACAATTTTTGGCACAGGAGCCCAAGAAGGTTAGCCACCACTGCCCTAGACCATTTCAATCAATCAATCAATCAATCAATCAGAGTACAGATGCAAGGGACCCTGGAGGTCTTCTAGTCCAGCCCCCTGTTCAAGCAGGAGACCCTATATACCAGGGGTCTTCAAACTTGGCAACTATAAGACTTGTGGGCTTCAACTCCCAGAATTCCTCCTCCTCCAGTCATGTTAGATCAAGAATTCTGGGAGTTGAAGTCCACAAATCTTAAACTTGCCAAGTTTGGTCTATTCTATCTCTATTCTATCTATCTATTCTATCTCTCCCTCTCCCTCTATCTATTCTATCTCTCTCTCTTTCTCTCTATCTATTCTACCTCTCTTTCTCTGTCTATCTATTCCAGGGGTCTTCAAACTTGACAGCTTTAAGACTTCAACTCCCAGAATTCTTCTAAGACTTGTGGACTTCAATTCCCAGAATTCCTACTCCTCCAGTCAAGAATTCTGGGAGTTGAAGTCCACAAATCTTAAACTTGCCAAGTTTGAAGACCCCTGGTCTATTCTATCTCTATTCTATCTATCTATTCTATCTCTCCCTCTCCCTCTATCTATTCTATCTATCTCTCTTTCTCTCTATCTATTCTACCTCTCTTTCTCTATCTATTCTATCTATCTAGTCTATCTTTCTGTCCCTCTCCCTCTATCTATTCTATCTCTCTTTCTCTATCTATTCTATCTATCTATTCTATCTGTCTTTCTCTATCTATTCTACCTCTCTTTCTTCTATTCTATCTATCTATTCTATCTCTCCTCTCCCTCTATCTATTCTATCTCTCTCTTTCCCTCTATCTATTCTACCTCTCTTTCTCTCTCTATTCTATCTATCTATTCTATCTTTCTGTCCCTCTCCCTCTATCTATTCTATTTCTCTCTCTCTCTCTCTCTCTACCTATCTATTCTACCTCTCTTTCTCTCTCTATCTATTCCAGGGGTCTTTAAACTTGACAGCTTTAAGACTTCAACTCCCAGAATTCTTCTAAGACTTGCGGACTTCAATCCCCAGAATTCCTCCCTCTCCAGTCATGTTAGCTCAGGAATTCCACAAGTCTTAAACTTTCCAAGTTGGAAGACCCTTCCTATATACCATCCCAGACAAATGGCTGTCCAATCCCTTCTTTAAAAGCTCCAGAGATGGAGCAACCCACAACTTCTGGTGTCTAGCTGTTCCACTGATTTTACAGATTAATGGAGTTGGAAGGGACACCAGAGGTCATCTACTCCAACCCCCGGCTTAGGCAGGAAACCCTAAAGGTTGGAAGTATGAGAAATGGCCATAAGTCCCCCAAAGTTGTAACTTTGGACGGGCAGTGAACGAATTGTCGAGGGCTACCTGTATCCCAACAGGCAAAGAACCTTTGAAATTTCTTTGGAATGGTATATAGGATTTTTTTTGCTCGAGCTGGGGGTTGGACTAGAAGACCTCCAGGGTTCCTTCCAACTCAGCTATTCTGTTAAAAAAAATGCAGGGGACGCTAAGGGGGGCACCCATCCATCCATCCAACGTCCTTGCACCCCCCATTTCAGACCTCCCCGGCCACTTTCCAACTAGCCAAGTCAATCGGGGCAGGGGGGAGACCGACTCAGTTAACAACGACATGGTTCACTTAACAACGGCAGCGAGGAACAAGATGGCTGTGAAGTGAATCTGGTTTCCCCCTGGACTTTGCTGGCCAGGAGGTCGCCAAAGGGGAATCGCGTGCCCCCCCTCCTCCCCCAGGGATGCTGCGACCGTCGTAAATACGAGTCATTCGCCGAGCGTCTGAATTTGGATCACGTGGCCACGAGGATGGTGCAAGGGTAACTCGCCCAACTCACCTTTTTTGCATTGATGTCATAACTGAACAGCCACTAAATGAACTGTTGTAAGTCAAGGACTATCTGTAAAGCTTGATTCTGGAGATGAGCAAATAGGCCCTATCTCACCCAGCTTCCTTTGCGAACATGTTTCTCTCTCTCTGTTTCTGTCTCTTTCTCTCTCTTTCTGTCTGTCTGTCTCATTTTCTTTTTCTGTCTCTTTCTGTCTCTTTTCCCCTCTCTCTCTGTCTCTCTTTCTCACTTTTTCTCTCTCACTCTCTCTCTCTCTCTCTCTCTCTCTCTCTCTCTCTGTCTGTCTCTCACTCTTTCTCTCTCACTCTCTTTCTCTCTGTCTGTCTCTGTCTCTCTCACTCTCTTTTTCTCTGTCTGTCCATCTCTCTTTCTCTCTCTCTCTCTCTCTGTCTCTCTTTCTCTCTCTTTCTCTCTCACTGTCTCTCTCTTTCTCTCTGTCTGTCTCTCTCTGTCTCTTTCTCACTCTTTCTCTCTCTCTCTCTCTGTATGTGTCTTTCTTTCTCACTCTCTCTCTCTTTCTCTCTGTCTGTCTTTCTCTCTCTTTCTCTCTGTCTCTCTCTCCTTCTGTTTCTCTCTCTCTCCATCTCTCTGTCTGTCTGTCTCTCTGTCTCTCTCTCTCCTCTGTTTCTCTCTATCTCCATCTCTCTGTCTGTCTGTCTCTCTGTCTCTCTCTCTCTCTTCTGTTTCTCTCTCTCTTTCTCTCTGTCTCTCTCTCTCCTTCTGTTTATCTCCATCTCTCTGTCTGTCTGTCTGTCTCTCTCTCTCTCTCCTTCTGTTTCTCTCTATCTCCATCTCTCTGTCTGTCTGTCTTTCTCTCTCTCTCTCTCTCTCTCTCTTTCTCTCTCTCTCTCTCTCTCTCTCTCAATCCAGAGCTCCACCCTAGAAGCCAAACAGGTGCAACCCAAACCTGATCTTCCCACTTCATGGGCCTCTCCCTAGTGTGGACTTTAGCACTTCTGGGGCCTGGAGAGCTGCCCAAAACTCCCTCTTTCTCTCTCTCCAGTTGGGAGATCCCAGCCAATTTTCTTCCATGCACTTCCTCGTCCACCTGGCCCAACCTGTCAGTGAGGCTCACTGGCAGGGAGAGAGCTGGACAGCTTGCAAGGAGCTGAAGCGGCACACCTGAGGCAGGTAAGGGCCGCTGGGTCTGTTCTCTCTGAGTCGGCTGTGTGTGTGTGTGTGTGTGTGTATGGGAAGGTGCTGCAAGAGAGGAGAGGGGCTTGTAAGGGTCCTTCGCCCCCATTTCCGGGGTGGCTGGCAGGGTGCGGCAGGGATGGATTTGACCCCAGAACATCAATCCAAGCCAGGATGAAAGTCCCAGGACCAACCTGAGATAACTGACAACACTAATGTTGGTTTGGCGCAATGTTGTCTTGCTTCAATGGGTAGCTTAGAGCAGAGTTTCTCAGCTTCGTCCACTTAAGGATGGGTGGACTTCAACTCCCAGAATTCCCCAGCCAGCCATGATATCACTTTGGCTTGTTTGGCTGAGGAATTCTGGGAGTTGAAGTCCACCCATCTTCAAGCTGCCAACGCCAACAAACATGTTGAGTGCTTAGAATGGAATAGAATAAAGATTGGAATGAAGAATAGAGTGGAGTGGAATAGAATAGAATAGAATAGAATAGAGTAGAGTAGAGTAGAGTAGAGTAGAATAGAATAGAATAGAATAGAAAATGGAATAGAATAGAATATAGAATAGAATAGAATAGAATAGAATAGAATAGAATAGAATAGAATAGAATAGAATAGAATAGAATAATGGAATGGAATAGAATAATGGAATGGAATAGAAAAGAAAATGGAATGGAATAGAATAGAATAGAATAGAATAGAATAGAATAGGAATAGAATAGAATAGAATAATGGAATGGAATAGAATAATGGAATGGAATAGAAAAGAAAATGGAATGGAATAGAATATAGAATAGAATAGAATAGAATAGAATAGAATAGAATAGAATAGAATAGAATAATGGAATGGAATAGAATAATGGAATGGAATAGAATAGAATGGAATGGAATAGAATAGGAATAGAATAGAATGGAATAGAATAGAAAAGAAATGGAATGGAATAGAATAGGGAATGCAATAGAATATAGAATAGAATAGAATAGAATAGAATAGAATAGAATAGAGGAATGAAGAACAAAACAGAATAGAATAACAGAATTGGAAGGGACCCTGGAGGTCTTCTAGTCCAGCCCCGTGTTCAAGCAGGAAACCCTGTACCATTTCAGACAAATGGTTCTCCAATCACTTCTTAAATACTTCCATTGTTGGAGCATCCAGGACTCCTGGAGGAAGCTGTTCCACCGGTTCTGTCAGGAAATTCCTCCTTAATTCCAGATTGCTTATCTCCTTGATGGGTTTCCATCCGTCGTTTCTTGTCCTGCCTTCTGGTAGTTTGGAGAATAGCTGGACTCCCTCTTCTTTGGGGCTGCCCCTGAGATATTGCAACACTGCTCTCCTGTCTCCCCTGGTCCTTCTCTTCCCTAGACCAGCCAGGCCCCAGTTCCTGAAACCGTGCATCGCATGTTTGAGCCTCCAGTCCCCTCATCCTCATTGCTCTTCTCTGCACTTTTTCCAGAGTCTCAACCTCTTTATTTACGTCGTGGCGACCAAACCTGGACGCGAATATTCCCGGTGTGGCCTTATTACCAAGGCCTTGTAAAGCGGCAGTAACCCTTCCCGTGACCTCGATTCTCTCCCTCTGTCGATGCAGCCCAGAAGTGTGACCAACTCTTGGGTGGCACTTTGGCTCACGTGAGAGTGTAAACACAGGAAACCATTCATTCACACCCAAGCCGCGTGACAAGGCGGTTGTTGGCTAACACCCCCGCAATCCCGATTTCCTAGTTACCTTGTGAATCCAAACTGCTGGGTAACTACATTATGGGCTGGGAGTTGAGATTAACTCTGTCTGGAGGGCACCGCCTTTAGAAAAAAGAAAAAAAACACTTCTGAGCAAATCGGGCTGCACAATCACACATGACCACAAAAAAATAAGCCCCTGAAGGCAGGAGAAGAAGCAACGGATGGAAACACATCAAGAAGAGAAGCGACCTAGAACTTAGCGGAAACTTCCTGACCGTGAGAGCAATTAAACAGTGGAACAGAAGTTGTGAGTGCTCCACCACTGGAAGTTTTCAAGAAGAGACTGGGCTTTGCCTGAAATGGGATAGGGTCTCCTGCATGAGAAGAGGAGGGGGGGTGGACTAGAAGACCTTCAGGGTCCCTCCCAGCTCTCTTATTCTCTTATTTTTGAAATAGCTGATGACATCAGTGCCAAGTGAACCTAATACACCAGCCTGTTTTACTTCGGGAACATCTTGTGTGATTGCGTTTGTGTGTGTGTTGCAATCGGATCTCGAGGCTCTCCAACACAGGAATTTCAATGAAGAGGAGGGTGGCTTTAGGTAAATAAATTAACAAAAGAAAAAACCTGGCTCGCGCAAATTCGGAGGCCGCAGATTAAGTGCATCTCTTCATCTGATAAAGTGTGTTCTTTTTTTTCCCATTAAGGGAAATTGGAGCTCTTCCAGACAGGGCCCTCCGTCAAATTCACTGGCTGTCAGTTCCTTTTTTGTGCATACACTTTAAAAGTTGGGGTTTTAAAAGGGAGACGGGCGACAACAGATTGTACAGGACGCTGTAAGAACATCCTTTTTTTTTATATTTTCTGGACGGTTGTTGGCCAAGCAGATCAAGAGCCCTGGACAAAATCTGGACAGAGTTTGGCTGGACCAGACAGTAATGAGCTGGTGGTGAGAATGGTTAATTGGCTGCAGAATGAAACTTTCCGAGAAATGGAACCTGAATTGCAGAAATGATCTCACCGGTGGTGGGAAAACCAGATTTCTCTCTCCAGCCTTCAATTAATCCTCCCCAAGGCCCCCAGTTTGCACGCATGGACCTTCATCTAGGAATAATAATAATAATAATAATAATAATAATAATAACAACAACAACAACAAGAGAATAACAGAGTTGGAAGGGACCTTGTAGGTCATCCAGTCCAACCCCACCACCCAAACATTGGTTTAATTGGTTGTCCACTAAGGTTTGCCAACACCCTATCATCTAGGGTGTTGGCAGGCATAGCCAACACCCTAGAACAGGGGTCACTAACCTTTTGGACCTCAGGGACCACCAAACTCATAATTTTAGATCCCAGGGACCACTAACTGGTTCTTTGGGTGTGGCCCAATTTGTGGGTGTGGCTTGGTGGTCATGTGACTGGCTGGGCATAGCTTGTATGTAAATATTATAAATATTTATATAAATATTGAATTTTTTATTTTTAAAAAAGAGCAACTTTTACCCCAAATCTGGCAAAGCAGGCAGGCAGATTGAGTTGCTCACAGAATCATTCAGAAATCTATCTATCTGCCATTGGCTAGCTCAGTCTGTCACATAAAATTTGCTTGCAAGCAAACTCACACAATTAATTCACAACACACCATGCATGTAAATATTGAATTTTTTATTTTATAAAAAAGAGCAACTTTTACCCAAAATGAGGCAAAGCAGGCAGGCAGATTGAGTTGCTCACAGAATCATTCAGTGATCTATCTATCTGCCATCGGCTAGCTCAGTCTCTCAAATTTGCTTGCCGTGAGTCTACACTGAATTTGCTTGCAAGCAAACCTTCAGTCCTAAGGGAAGCAGAACTGAAGATCTAAAGACTAGCTAGAAAGCAAGAAATCCAACCATTTCCTGCTTCCTAGCTAATCTAAATCTCCCAGACACAGCAGAATAGATGTTGGTCGGAAAAAGGAAAAATAGCAACTTAGCAGAAAATTTTGCTGGGTAAGGAGTGAGTGGGTGGGGAGGGCTTCCGCGCACCATGTGGGCTGCTCAGCCTTGTGTTTCTGTGCAGCCTGGATTAATTGTTTTGTGGGGGTGCTCTGGGGGTGAGATTTCTCTGCGGCCCACCAAAAATTTCTCACGGCCCACTGGTTGGCAACCGCTGCCCTAGAAGATAAGCTCAGGATCCAGATGGATCTTGACAGACTGGGCCATATCTAACAAAATGAAATTCAACGTAGAGAAGAGTAAAGTCTTACACTTAGGCAAGAAAACCCAAAAGGACACATACAGACTGGGTGAAACCAGGCTCAATAGCAGGAACTGTGAGAGGGATCTTGGAGTCTTAGTGGACAACCAGCTAAATAGGAGCCAGCCGTGTGCAGCAGCAGCCAAAAAAGCCAACACAATCCTAAGTTGTATTAACAGAGGGATACAATCGAGATCAAGGGAGGTACTAAGACCACTCTATAAAGCCTTAGTAAGGCCACACCTAGAGTCCTGCATCCAGTTTTGGTCATCACACTATAAAAAGATGTTGAGACTCTAGAAAAAGTGCCGAGAAGAGCAACCAGGATGATGAGGGGACTGGAGACTCAAACATACGACAGACGGTTGCAGGAACTGGGCCTGGCTAGTCTAGGGAAGAGAAGGACCAGGGGAGATAGGAGAGCATCTTCCAATATTTGAGGGAGGGGGGTTGGACTAGATGATCTAAAAGGTCCCTTCCAACTCTGTTAATCTGACTTTAATCTGATTTTATTGAATAAAAGGACCAGGGGAGATAGGAGAGCATCTTCCAATATTTGAGGGAGGGGGTTGGACTAGATGATCTAAAAGGTCCCTTCCAACTCTGTTAATCTGACTTTAATCTGATTTTATTGAATAAAAGGACCAGGGGAGATAGGAGAGCATCTTCCAATATTTGAGGGAGGGGGGTTGGACTAGATGATCTAAAAGGTCCCTTCCAACTCTGTTAATCTGACTTTAATCTGATTTTAATGAACAAAAGGACCAGGGCAGGCAGGAGAGCATCTTCCAATATTTGAGGGCTGCTACAGAGAGGAGGAGGAGGGCGTCAAGCTATTTTCCAAAGCCCCCGAAGGCCAGACAAGGAACAATGGATGGAAACTGAACCAGGAGAGATTCAACCTGGAAATAAGGAGGAATTTTCTGACAGGGAGAACAATCCACCCATGGAACAGAAGTTGCCTTCGGAAGTTGTGGGAGCTTCATCCCTGGAGGCTTTCAAGAAGAGACTGGACTGCCACTGGTCAGAAATGGTGTAGGGTCTCCTGCTTGGGCAGGGGGTTGGACTAGATGACTTACAAGGTCCCTTCCGACTCTGTTAATCTATTAATCTGAGTTTTCATCAGTCACCGTGGGGATGCTGTAACTGTCACGGGAAAAGAGACACTGAAACTCCTCATGTTCACTAAAGGAATGCTTATCAAATGGATTTAGTGTTCAAAGCCTGTGCCCGGGCACAGTTTACGATCAACAGCTGGCACCTGCTAAGAGTTAGATAAGGGCCAATGCAATTCAAGGGGAAGGTTGGACCGACTTCTTTTTATGACTACGTAGGGATGCTAGGATGATTCCTCTTCTGACTCCGCCCCCCCCGTCCCCAAGATTGTGCCCTTCCTTCTCCCACATCTCCCAAGTGTAGGAAGAGGAAGCCTTGGGCCATGGGCGTGGTCAAAGAAGTAACCAGGGCAGCTCGTCAACCCCACCTGTTGTGGCCTGTTGGCCACCTGCCCCTCCAGCAGCCGAATCAGAGGAGGAAGAGGAGGAGCAGTGGGAGTAACAGGGCAACCTGGGAACTCCAAGGGAGAAGAGGGAACGGAACTGGCAGAGAGAGAGAGAGACAGAGACAGAGAGGCAGAGAGAGACAGAGAGAGGGGCGGAGCCTGGGGCGTCCATCAGCCCTCCGATGAGAGTCCACAGCCCCCAGGTCTGGAGGTGGCGGATGAGGAAGAGGAGGAACAGCTGGGTGCTGTGCCTGACATGCGGATGCGCAGAAGGCAGAGAGGAGAGGAGAGCAGTGGAAATCTATGGGCCGGTTCTTGGGAAGGAAGAGCCACTGCTGATAGCAAAGAACCCACCCTGACTCTGGGGGATCAAAGGCAGGTGGCAGAGATGACTCGATGTGGCAGAGAACTATTTATCTTCCGCTCAGGTGGACTTGTTAACCTCCAGTGAGAGAGAATTTTTTTGCCAGGTCTACCGGCGTTCCCCTAATAAAGGAATTTTTGAGTTATCTTCAAAGGGTTTGTTGTGTTTGCGGAACTGGGTCATAACACGACTGTTGTAATGACGAGGCAGTCGAGGTGTTTGATCATGATCAAACTGAATCATGATGGACTTTATTGGAGTCTAGTCTTGCATTTATACACGTTTTTAGTTATCCTCAGTCATTGGCTAACTTTGGTTATTGCTTAACTTTTGCTACTGTTTAGCATAGTAATTAATACAATTAATTATCTCTAGTTAAAGCCTAACACATGTTTACTTCCTCTTTCTAATCCTCCTTGAGATGAGTGACTTTGTTCACCTGAGTTGTATTTGCATGCAAACATTCTTTATCTGAGGTTGGCCATCCGAGATAGGAACATTCCTGCAGTTGCAACTCTACACACGATTTCTTTAAGAGGGGAGTTGGACCACCTGGTTGCAGCTCCCATCTCGAAGGAAAGCCCACCTATCCTAACCTCATACCCAGGGGATTCTACCGTTTCAGACCGGTTCTATAGAACTGGTGGTTACGATTCTGCGCATTTCGGAGAACCGGCAAATTTGTGCCCCTGGCTGGCCCCTCCCCTCTCCGCCCTCCCTTCCCTGCCCTGCCCGGTCAGTCCTTATCATGCATGCATGACATCGCTGACTGAATTCTCAGTCACTCCTTAAGGTATTTATTTATTTTTCCTCCCGACGATCAGCTGTTCCTATGATCAGCTGCTGTGCCGGGATCCCCCTCGCTGTCTCACTGCTTCACCCAGGAGGTTTCCCTGTGACCCAGGAGGCCAAAAAAAAGGGGGGGTTTTTGCAAAAATACCCCACCCCTAACCCATGCCTACCAAGATACACCCACCTAACCACATCCGGTTAGGGTTAAACGGTTGTTCAAAAAATTTGAATCCCACAGGTGGCATTTTCACCCAACAAGAATTGCAAGAATGTTCAAGAACATATCTGAAAAGTGTTGGAAATGTCATCAGATACCTGGCTCATACTACCGTATGTGGTGGACTTGCGAGGATGCTAGAAAATATAGGACTAAAATTCGCATCTGGTTGGAAAAAATGACAAAGACACATATAGACTTGAAACCAGAGATTTTTTAATTGGGAATCTTACCTGATATATATATAAAATAAAAATTCGAAGTATTTGATTGTAAATGTATTAACAGCGGCTAGGATTGTATTTGCTAAAAACTGGAAGAGTGAGAAAACTCCATCAGAGGAAGAAATTATTAAGAAAATATTGGATTGTGCTGAAATGAGTAAATTGACATTTGAAATTAGAGAACAAGAAGATAAACAATTTTATGAAGTTTGGGATCTTTTTTACCAATGGTTAGATAATAAAACATAATAATAGAACATTCAGATATAGCATATAAATTTTCTTTTCTTTTTTTTTGATATTATCTTTATAAAACATTATCAAGATAGATTTGGTATGATCTTATGATTTATTGCAAAATAAATTAAGTAAACTATAGTTATCTCGTTAAAGTATGAATTAATAAAATTATAGATAAATGTTTTTTAGTGATGATATTAGGTTATACAATTATTGATTGACAATATGAGCTATTATGTAATATAATTATATTAGTGACTAGAAAATGGATGCACAAAAAAAAGTGGTAAACCTACCGATGCAGTTTGTAAATTTATGAAGAAGGATGATGTTTTTATGTTTTATGTGGTATGTCTATGTTGTTTTGTTGTTAAAATAAAAAACTTTTTTAAAAAATTTGAATCCCACCCCTGCTCTTACTTGATGCAACTGATATGGTTGATATAATCCTGGGTTGCTGTGGATTTAATCCTGGGTTGCTTATGTCTTCAGCCGGTCAGCTGGAGGAACCAGCCACGAGGTCCAGACTTCGAGAGAGGAAGAGATGGAAGAGAAGGATGAAGGCTTGTCTCGCAGGGCTGAAGTTTCTCCCCAACCCAAGGCCGACTCCACCACACCATCGCCGTCCAACTCCAGGACCCTGTTGTACCCCCAACGTTACGCCGATTCCAATGACTGCAGGAAGTATTTTGTAACAAGGGTGAGTCCATTTAGCCACCTTGCGGGGGTGGGGAAGGATCTTCATGGGGTGGCAAGGAGACCACGACGTGCCTGGTGGCTACATTTCTTTTCTTTTATTTGGTTTGTCAATTGCTTACAAGATAATAGGTATAAGTAAAAACATAGTTATGAATACATGGAAGAAAAATAAAAAGAAACAATAGGACAGGGACGGTAGGCACGTTGGTGCGCTTATGCACGCCCCCCACAGGCCTCTTAGGAAAGGGGTGAGGTCAATAGGAGACAGTCTAAGGTTAAAGTTTTTGGGGTTTGGGGAAGAAACCACAGAGTCAGGTAGAATATTCCAGACATTGACCCCTCTGATGCTGAAGTCGTATTTCCTGCAATCAAGTTTGGTGCGGTTAACCTTGAGTTTGTATCTATTGTGTGCTCTTGTGTTGTTATGGTTGAAGCTGAAGTATTCATTGACAGGTAGGACATTGCAATGTATGATTTTATATACTATACTTAGATCAGACCGAAGGCGGCGTAATTCAAGGTTTTGTAGGTCTAGAATTTCAAGTCTGGTGGCATAAGGTCTTCTGCAACGAGTAGAGGAGTGGAGAACTCTTCTTGTGAAATATTTCTGGACTTTCTCAACTGTGTTAATATCAGATACGTAATGTGGGTTCCAGACTGATGGGCTGTATTCGAGTATTGGTCTAGCAAATGTTTTGTAAGCTCTAGTTAGTAGTGTGATATTACCAGAGAAAAAGCTACGTAGGATTAGGTTAACAATTCTTAACACCTTTTTGGCTATGTAGTTACAGTGGGCTCTAGCACTTAGGTCATTAGAGATGAGCACTCCAAGGTCCTTGACAGAACTTGGATCATTAACAAGGTCTTGACTATTCAGCCTGTATTTTATTTTCTGATTTTTTTTGCCAATATGTAAGACAGAGCAGTTATTTGTTGAGATTTGAAGTTGCCATTTGTTTGACCATTCTGATACATAGTCAAGGTCTTTTTGAAGGGTAGCAGTATTGTCTGTAGTGTTGAATAGCTTTACATCATCAGCGAAAAGAACACAGTTGCTCTTGATATGATCACAGAGGTCCTTTATGTAGAGTATGAAGAGAGTTGGTCCTAGAACACTGCCTTGGGGGACACCACTGTTGACAGGTACAGAATTTGATAGGACTCTCCCAATTTTAAGCATTTGTTGTCTGTTTGACAGGAATGCTTCTATCCAGTAATGCAGGTGTCCAGAGATACCATAAGATTTTAGCTTTAGGAGTAGTTTGTTGTGTACCACTGAATCAAAGGCTTTACAGAAGTCTATGTAGATGGCGTCTATGGCTTTGCCCTGATCGAGTTGTGTCGTCCATATGTTTTTGCAGTGTAAGAGTTGCAGATTACAGGATAGTTTTTTTCCTGAAACTAAATTGTTTATTGTTCTTGAGCAAGCACCCAAGATCTGGCTAGGATCAGGAAGCGACAGGAATTAGGTCTGAAAACAAAATGTGTTAAGACCACTTTGTAAGGCTTTGGTAAGACCAGACTTAGAATATTTGCATCCAGTTTTGATCGCCACGATGTAAAAAGATGTTGAGACTGTAGAAAGAACGCAGAGAAGAGCAAGAAAGAGGATAACAGATAACAGATAATCAGAGTTGGACCTTGTAGGTCATCTATTAGGGGATTAGAGGCTCTAAAACATATGAAGAACGGCTGCAGGAATGGGTATGTCTAGTGTAGTGAAAAGAAGGACTAGGGGTGACATAATAGCAGTATTCCAGTATTTAAGGGGCTGTCTCAAAGAAGAGGGAGTCAAGCTATTCTCCAAAGCACCAAAGAAGGCAGGACACGAAGGATGGAAACTCATCCAGGAGAGAAGCAACCTAGAACCAAGGAGGAATTTCCTAATAGGAACTGGGCCTGGCTAGTCTAGGGAAGAGAAAGACCAGGGGAGACAGGAGAGCATCTTCCAATATTGGAGGGGCTGCCACAATGAGGAGGAGGAAGGGGTCAAGCTATTCTGCAAAGCATCTGAGGTCCAGGCGAAGAACAACAGATGGAAACTGATGAAGGAGAGATTCGATTTAGAAATAAGGAGAAACTTTCTGACAGGGAGAACAATTAACTGATGGAACAGAAGTTGCCCTCGGAAGTTGTGGGAGCTTCATCCCTGGAGGCTTTCAAGAAGAAACTGGACTGCCCTCTGTCAGAAATGGTGTAGAGTCTCCTGCTTGGGCAGGGGGTTGGACTAGATGACCTACAATATCCCTGCCAACTCTGTTAATCTGACTTTAATGAACAAAAGGACCAGGGGAGATAGGAGAGCATCTTCCAATATTTGAGGGTGAGGGGTTGGACTAGATGATCTACAAGGTCCCTTCCAACTCTGTTAAACTGACTTTAATCTGATTTTAATGAATAAAAGGACCAGGGGAGACAGGAGAGCAGCCTTCCAATAGTTGAGGGGCTGCCCCAGAGAGGAGGAGGAAGGGGGTCAAGCTATTCTCCAAGGCCAGACAAGGAATAATGGATGGAAACTGAACCAGGAGAGATTCAACCTGGAAGCAAGGAGGAATTTTCTGACAGTGAAGACAATTAACCAATGGAACTGCTTGCCACCAGAAGCTGCGGTTACTCTATTACTGGAGCTTTTAAGCAGAGATTGGATAACCATTTGTCCGGAAGGGTAGCTCTTGCCATGGGCAGGTGTTTGAAGACCGCCAACCAACCCTATTATTCTATGTTTTAAGCCAAGTAAGAGATTTATTCTTCAAGGGGGCAAATCAAAGGGTGTGCTATACTGCAACCATCTCCGTCCCAGTTATCTACACACAGAGCCTGTCAACGCATAGAGAGTGGGATCATATCCCACCAGAAAGAGTTTACTACTGCTATTTGTAAATGTATCTCTGGTCCAAGTTGAGAAGAGCAGGAATGGCGTGTCCATCGTGGACTCTTGACTTCTCTCAGGGATGGGATCCCAATTTTTTAACAACTGGTTCTGTGGGCCTGGCTAGGTAGGTGTGGCTAGGTAGGTGTGACTGAGTGGGTGTGGTTTCTTTTCTTATTTTGCAATACACACACACACACACACACTATTTT
This sequence comes from Pseudonaja textilis, assembly GCF_049901715.1. Classification (NCBI taxonomy): domain Eukaryota; kingdom Metazoa; phylum Chordata; class Lepidosauria; order Squamata; family Elapidae; genus Pseudonaja; species Pseudonaja textilis. The sequence goes on from NC_141993.1 coordinate 91,943,558, forward strand.
TTTTGGCAAGTAAGTAAGTAGTACTTGAAGCAGTAAGACAACGAGAGGGATCCCAGCATAGCTGATCATTGGAACAGCTGATCGTTGGGAGGAAAAAAAGAAATACCTGAAGGAGTGACTGGGTTAGGTGTGCATGGGTAGGTGGGCGTGGCCATGTGACTGGGTGGGTGTGGCTTCTTTTTTTGTTTTTGCAGCAACCCCCCCACATTTTTGGGGGCGGCCTCCTGGGCCTCGGGGAAGCCTCCTGGGCGAAGCAGTAGGATAGCGAGAGGGATCCCAGCCTAGCTGATCATTGGAACAGCTGATCGTTGGGAGGAAAAAAAAGAGATAGCTTAAGGAGTGAGTAGGTGGGGGAGAACACAGTCAGCGATGTCACGCAGGCGGGATAAGGATTTGCCGGTTCGCCGAACCACAGAGAATCATAACAACCGGTTCTATAGAACTGGTCCGAACCGGTAGCATCCCACCCCTGGCTTCTCTCCTCATCAGTGAGAAACCAGCCCCTTTCTCCAGAGACCGAAGCCTGGAGAGTCAACTTTTCTCCTCGGTGATGTTCACTCCTCCACGGCAGGTGGCTAGAGACAGGTGGGCACACCTGGGAGGCTGGAGGGACAGCGGAGGGAACGTAGGAGAGATCCAAAATGACATTGTGGCCTTGACCATCTCTCTCTTCCTCCTCTCCGTTTCAGCCAGGAGCGTTCGAGCAAGCCATGGAGGACCTCAAGGTTTATCTGTCAGCCAACAAGGGAGAAGCGGCCCATAGCTTCTGGCTCCTCACCGAGTAAGCTCTACGCAGGTCTTGTAGTTATTTGTGCTTCTCTGCAACCACACACTTGTTCACGCCCCGTGCAGGTGGGCCTCATGTGACGGCCATAAGTGGCAATGATGGACATAATTCATGACAGAGGTAAAGGATAAACCCAAGATCATTTGGTGACCTTTTCTGCAAGGGTTGTAAAATGAATCCAGTCCACTCGTTGCTACAGGCCAATTTTTGGCAGAAGTTAGCAATAGCCCTTAAGACTTATATACCGCTTCATGGGGCTTTGACAGCCCCTCTCTTCAGCGGTTTACAGAGTCAGCCTCTTGTCCCCCAGCAATCTGGGTCCTCATTTTATCCACCGCGGAAGGACGGAAGGCTATGTCAGCCTTGAGCCTGGTGGGATTTGAACTGCCAAATTGCAGGCAGCTGGCAGGCAGCCGAAGTAGCCTGCAGTACTGCACTCTGACCACTGCATATCAAGGAAGGAAGGAAGGAAGGAAGGAAGGAAGGAAGGAAGGAAGGAAGGAAGGAAGGAAGGAAGGAAGGAGGCAGAGGGATAAAGGGAAGGAATGAGGGCAGAGGGAAGGAAGGAAGGAGGAAGAGGGATAAAGGGAAGGAATGACGGCAAAGGAGGGAAGGAGGAAGGAAGGAAGGAAGGAAGGAAGGAAGGAAGGAAGGAAGGAGAGGGATAAAGGGAAGGAATGACGGCAAAGGAGGGAAGGAAGGAAGGAAGGAAGGAAGGAAGGAAGGAAGGAAGGAAGAAGATGGATAAAGGGAAGGAATGACAGCAAAGGAGAGAAGGAAGGAAGGAAGGAAGGAAGGAAGGAAGGAAGGAAGGAAGGAAGGAAGGAAGGAAGGAAGGAAGGAAGCAGAGGGATAAAGGGAAGGAATGAGGGCAGAGGGAAGGAAGGAAGGAGGAAGAGGGATAAAGGGAAGGAATGATGGCAAAGGAGGGAAGGAAGGAAGGAAGGAAGGAGGAAAAGGGATAAAGGGAAGGAATGAGGGCAAAGGAGAGAAGGAAGGAAAGAAGGAAGGAAGGAAAGAAGGAAGGAAGGAAGGAAGGAAGGAAGGAAGGAAGGAAGGAAGGAAGGAAGGAAGGAAGGAAGCCTTAGACTTATATGCCGCTTCACAAGGCTTCCCAGCCCTCTCTAAACACTTTACAGAGTCAGCCTCTTGCCCCCAACAATCTGGGTCCTCATTTTATCCACCGCGGAAGGACGGAAGGCTCTGTCAGCCTTGAGCCTGGTGGGATTTGAACTGCCAAATTACAGGCAGCTGGCAGGCAGCCAGGCAGCCTGCAGTACTGCACTCTGACCACTGCATATCAAGGAAGGAAGGAAGGAAGGAAGGAAGGAAGGAAGGAAGGAAGGAAGGAAGGAAGGAAGGAAGGAAGGAAGGAAGGAGGCAGAGGGATAAAGGGGAAGGAATGAGGGCAGAGGGAAGGAAGGAAGGAGGAAGAGGATAAAGGGAAGGAATGACGGCAAAGGAGGGAAGGAAGGAGGAAGGAAGGAAGGAAGGAAGGAAGGAAGGAAGGAAGGAAGGAGAGGGATAAAGGGAAGGAATGACAAAGGAGGGAAGGAAGGAAGGAAGGAAGGAAGGAAGAAGATGGATAAAGGGAAGGAATGACAGCAAAGGAGAGAGAAGGAAGGAAGGAAGGAAGGAAGGAAGGAAGGAAGCAGAGGGATAAAGGGAAGGAATGAGGGCAGAGGGAAGGAAGGAAGGAGGAAGAGGGATAAAGGGAAGGAATGATGGCAAAGGAGGGAAGGAAGGAAGGAAGGAAGGAGGAAAAGGGATAAAGGGAAGGAATGAGGGCAAAGGAGAGAAGGAAGGAAAGAAGGAAGGAAGGAAGGAAGGAAGGAAGGAAGGAAGGAAGGAAGGAAGGAAGGAAGGAAGGAAGGAAGGAAGGAAGGAAGGAAGGAAGGAAGCCTTAGACTTATATGCCACTTCACAAGGCTTCCCAGCCCTCTCTAAACACTTTACAGAGTCAGCCTCTTGCCCCCAACAATCTGGGTCCTCATTTTACTGACCTCAAAAGGGGATTTATTTAATGCCTGCTTTAGAGTCTTCCTTCCTGCTTTTCTTTTTATGGGTCTCTTCCCGATTCTCTCCTTTACTCTAAAATTAAATCCGGCCTTCTTGGGGGGATATCTGTTTGTTGCTGTTGTTGCTGTTGCTGTGATGTATAAAATCACAGCTTGCACCCTAATCACCACCTTACACTCAGTAGGAAATTTTTTAAAAATTGAATTTCAACGTTTGCCTCCTCTAGGGGCTGCCGGAAATAGTCCCTTCGGTTTACTTTGCAGAAATTATTTAACTGTCAGTTCCCGCAAGCTCAAACATTATTTATATATCAAACAGGAGAGAATATCTTTTTTTTTTTTAAGAACAAGTTTTATTGATTTTTGAAGACAAACAAAACATAACACATAAAAGTATAAAACCTCCTTTCTAAGAATTACTTATAAATTTTAACAAGGCAAATAAAGCATTATTTTTTAAAAAACATAGTTCCACATTATCAGATTTCCATTTACGCATATATATCTTTTCCAAATTTCTCATTATTTCTCCCTTCACTTTTGTTCAATTATATTTCTTTCTATCAAAGGTTTAGTAATTCTCAATCAGTCATAAGCTCACAAAATACATAACCTAAAGCAAAACATTAAAAAAAAAACCTCCTTAGTTGTCATTTATACATGTCTTTTCCCAATTTCTCTCCCTTTGATTTCATTCCTCCAAGATTTTATTAATTTACAATCAAACATAAATAATCAACACACGAAACATAAAACATAGAACTTCTTTTGAAAAGTGGCTTAGCCCCGGGTTACATCTTTTTTGACAGACCTAAATCAAATTCACGCTCACCTTATATACCCTTCATATCTTATTAACCATTTTATATTTTCTATATATCTTGAATAAGATTTCTCGCAGTCTGTAGTAGAGAGAGAGAGATTTATTTTCCTGTACTGCCACCACAAGGATGCAAAGTGAAGTGCAGGCTAGCTCTGTTTCATTTGCACTTCCTGCTTTGGGGGCAACCTCAGCCCCTTTTAAGATGGGAGGACTTCAACTCCCAGAATCCCCGTGCGAGCTGGGGAATTCTGGGAGTCGAAGTCCACGTGGCTTAACGTTGCTGAGATGGGAAAACCCCACTCGGCCGTAGATAAACTCAAAATAATTTTGGAACTAGAAGTTCTTCCAAGTGGGTTGCTCTGTTATAAGGAAAACTGCAAATTCCCACATCTTTCCTTATTTCTGGACTTCGACAAGGATTGTGCAACGGGCAGAAACTCATCCAGGAGAGAGAAGCAACCTGGAATTAAGGAGAAACTTCCTAAGGATGAGGACAATTCGCCAGCGGAACTGCTTGCCACCAGAAGTTGTGGCTGCTCCGTCACTGGAGGTTTTCAAGGAGAGATTGAACAGCAATTTGTTCTGGTGTGGTATAGGGTCACCTGATTGAGCAGGGGGCTGGACTAGAAGACCTCCAAGGTCTCTTTCGACTTTGCTACTCTGTTATTCTGTATTCAATTGAAGCTCCATCCTGTTTTTTAATCTGCATGACACGTGGCGCCAGGCATGTAAAATTAGGTGGAGTTTTAGTTCCATCCTTGCAATTGACATGTTGACTTTGTGGACCACATCAGTCCCTGGGATTAATTCCCAGGATGCAGTAAAACCCGAGTTTATCACTTATCTGACTTGAGATGCATTGGGTTATGTGAAGGGGGCGGGGTCCTTGGTGCTGTCTGAGCTTGCTTGTTTTCTTGCAGACGTTTCGTGACCCAATGAGGGAACATCATCAGTGCTAGAAGGAGGATTCGTGGAGAGGAGGAGGAGGAGGAAGAGAGGAAGAAGGAGGAGGAGGAGGAGGAGGAGGAGAGGAGGAGGAGGAGGACTCATCTGTCTGAGCTTGCTTGCTTTCTTGCAGAAGGAACATCATCAGTCTAGAAGGGAGGATTCATGGAGAGGAGGAGGAGGAGGAAGGAAGGAGGAGGAGGAGGAGGAGGAGGAGGAGGAGGAGGAGGAGGAGGAGAGGGGAGGAGGAGGAGGACTATGGGGTCCTTGGTGCTGTTTGAGCTTGCTTGCTTTCTTGCAGGTTTCGTGACCCAACTAGGGAACATCATCAGTGCTAGAAGGGAGGGGGGTTTGTGGAGAGGAGTAGGAGGAGGAAGAGAGGAAGAAGGAGGAGGAGACGGAGGAGGAGGAGGAGAAGAAGAGGAGGAGGAGGAGGACTATGGGGTCCTTGGTGCTGTCTGAGCTTGCTTGCTTTCTTGCAGACGTTTCGTGACCCAACTAGGGAACATCATCCATGCTAGTTAGGTGTGCTCTTCGCTGTCCATTTATCTCAGAGGTCTCCAAACTTGGCAACTTTAAGGCTTGTGGACTTCAACGGCGACAAGTCTTCAAGTTGGCAAGTTTGGGGACCCCTGGTTGATATTCTGGTGACTTGTCTGTCTGTTTGGGTAGGGGCTGGTCTTAGAGATTCTTTGAGTGGGGTGTTTACTGATGGCTTTTTGGCAGCTTCTGGATTGGGGTGTGGTTGACTTGATTGTTGGTCTGCAGTTAACCCTGGAGTGAATCTAGGCCAGTGAATCTAAGCCACGGGTCAAAAATGGTGTAGGGTTTGCTTGGGGGAGGGAGGGTTGGACTAGATGACCTACAAGGTCCCTTCCAACTCAGTAAATCCGTATCCGATCTGGGCACTGATTACTGGTGGAGAGGCACTGGGGTCTTCTGGTTCTCTTTTGGGCTGGTTGATTGTCCCTTTTGCAGAGTCTGTAGATGGCGTTCATTTCTACGTGTCTGTCGATGGCGGATTTGTCAGAGTGTCAGCCTTAAATTCCCTGGCGTTGGATTGTGTTTGCATCCATGGATTCCCTGAGTAATAGACATCCGGAGTCCCTTTCTACTCTGTTTAACAGATTAACAGAGTTGGAAGGGGGACCTTGTAGGTCATCTAGTCCAACCCCGCTCCCAAGCAGGAGATCCTACACACCATTCCTGACAGATGGGAGTCCAGTCTCTTCTTGAAAGCCTCCAGGGATGAAGCTCCCACAACTTCCGAAGGCAACTTCTGTTCCATGGGTGGATTGTTCTCCCTGACAGAAAAATTCTCCTTATTTTCAGTTTGAATCTCTCCTTGTTCAGTTTCCATCCATTATTCCTTGTCTGTCCTTGGAGAATGCCTTCCTCCTCCTCTCTCGAGCAGCCTCAAATATTGGAAGATGCTCTCCTGTCTCCCTGGTCCTTTTATTCCAGATTAAGTCAGATTAACAGAGTTGGAAGGGACAGATCATCTAGTCCAACCCACTCCCTCAAAATTGGAAGATGCTCTCCTGTCTCCCCTGGTCCTTCTCTTCCCTAGACCAGCCAGGCCCAGTTCCCGCAACCGTCCATCGTATGTTTCAGCCTCCAGTCCCCTCATCCTCCTGGTTGCTCTTCTCTGCACTTTTTCTAGAGTCTCAACATCTTTTTTTATAGTGTGGTGACCAAAACTGGATGCAGTAACAGATTAACAGAGTTGGAAGGGACCTTGGAGGCCATCTAGTCCAACCCCCCACCCAAACAGGCGACCCTACACCCTTTCTGACAGAGGCCAGTCCAGTCTCTTCTTGAAAGCCTCCAGGGACGAAGCTCCCACAACTTCTGAAGGCATCTTTTGTTCCATGGGTGGATTGTTCTCGCTGTCAGAAAATTCCTCCATATTTCCAGGTTGAATCTCTCCTGGTTCAGTTTCCATCCATTGTTCCTTGTCTGGCCTTCAGGTGCCTTAGCTTGGCCCCCTTTCTCCTCCTCTCTGGGGCAGCCCCTCAACTATTGGAAGATGCTCTCCTGTCTCCCCTGGTCTTTTATTCATTCAAATCAGATTAAAGTCAAATTAACAGAGTTGGAAGGGACCTTGTAGGTCATCTAGTCCAACCCCCTACCCTCAAATATTGGAAGGCGGCTCTCTTGTCTCCCCTGGTCCTTCTCTTCCCTAGACTAGCCAGGCCCAGTTCCTGCAACCGTCCATCGTATGTTTTAGCCTCCAGTCCCCTCATCCTCCTGGTTGCTCTTCTCTGCACTCTTGGGGATCTGAAGTGCTCAGAGTTGTCTTCTCGTTCTTTGTCCCCTCTGTGCTTTCTCCCAGGATCGATCACTGGAACATCGAGAAGGAGCGGATTGTGGTGATCACCAACGCTGCCCTCTTGGTGTGCAAATACGACTTCATCATGCTCAAATGCCTGGAGCTCCAGAGGATCCCTCTGAGCTACATTGAGAAGATCTCCACGGGCCCTTTCACTTTTCCAAAGAAATCCTTGGACAGGTGAGGTCCCGCGGCTCATTGGTGGGGAGGGAAGGGGATCTAGTAATTTTTCCGAGGTTCTCCAAGATTCTGCATCAGGTTTTCTGCTCCAAGGTCCCTTCCAAGCCTGAATTGCAGGCAGGAGGGTGGCAGGGAAGCTGTCGTGCCCCCGTTGGAGTCTGACTCCAAGGGAGAGGAGGAACATCCAACAGGGAGTGGGAGTGTGGCTCTGAGGTTGTGGTGGAGGCTGGAGAAGGGCACAGGCTGGCTGGGTATTCAGAGGAAGTCCCAGACCCGTCCCCTCTTCATCCTAGGGCACACAGGGAGAAACAGAGAAGGGAGCAACATGAGTGGTGTGGTCTATGGGGGAGGAAGGGGCCCTGATCCCCTTCATGGGCTGCAGCTGTGAGGACTGTTTAAAAGGACAAACTGCGCATGGCAAATGTTCTGGAAGTAAAGAGTGAAATAATTCTAGTCTTTCAGTTCTTATCTGAGTTCTGGCGCCCTTCCCAGGGTGTGTCTTTCGGTATCTGTGGACGTCTTCGAGCCCTTATCCTGCCTGGTCTCCTTAATGGCTTCAGTGTGGTTTGCGTTGTTGTTGTTGTTTTTCTATTTATAATTTATACGTATTTTGAGTTTGAGCGGCGTTTCTTCCTTTTCGCAACTGTTTGTGGGGGAGTTTTTTTTTGTCTCCGGTCAATGATAATTGGAGCTTTGAAACCAAGTTGAAGGAATTAAAGGGGCTTCCCCTGTTTTTGTGACTTGGTTGCTTTTATATCCCATCCTGGGTCATCATAGACCGCTGCCCGGCGAGCTTTCTCCTCATCCTTCAGCAGGTGGCACTCTTCTCTCTGGAGACGGCAGGGCTGACCTTCTCAGAAAGTCCCAGTGTGTCCAAGAGGAGGAATCGCATCCAACTTTTCATTTCCTTATCCCCGTTCACCTTGTTCGCCCCAGAGAACGAGAAAGCACACATGATCTTCCGAACCTGGGTGGCATCTCCAAGTTGGAAGGGACGTGGCCTTCTTGGTCCGAGGCCACCTAAAGCTTCCATCCATGCCTTCTTCTGTAGCAACCATGCCCGGCCTCCTTTTCGGTCACATTGCAACCGATCCAGAGTGCTCTGGTTTCAGGAGAGTGGATACGGATGGAAATTCTCTGGCGGGGCAGATTTTGACCTCATCTAACCTCCCTTCCTCGATTTGTCGGCTGGCTGACTTTAAGCAACCTGTGCTTAAAACTCAGGAACTGTCTTCACGTCATCCATTTAACCAGATCTGTGTGTCGCAGGAAAGGCTAACAGAGTGGGAAGGGATCTTGGAGGTCATTTAGTCCAACCTCCTACTCAAGGCAGGAGACTGTAGAGGCAGGGGTCGCCCACCAGTGGCCCGCGAGGAAATTTTGGTGGGCCGCAGAGAAATCTCACCCCCAGAGCACCCCCCAAAGCAATTGATCCAGGCTGCTCAGGAACACAAGTCTGCACCGCCCACAAGGCCTGCGGAAACCCTCCCCGCCCACTCACTCCTTACCCAGCAAATTTGCCTACTAAATTCCTATTTTTCCTTTTTTCGACCATCAGCTGTTCTGCTGTGCCGGGAGATTTAGATTAGCTAGGAAGCAGGAAATGGTTGGATTTCTTGCTTTCCAGCTAGTCTTTAGATCTTCGGCTCTGCTTTTAAGCGCAGCCGAACCTCCCTTAGGACTGAAGCTTCGATTATTCAGTGCAGACTCACGGCAAGCGAATTTGAAAGACTGAGCTAGCCGATGGCAGATAGATAGATCACTGAATGATTCTGTGAGCAATTCAATCTGCCTGCCTGCTTTGCCTGCTTTTGGGTAAAAGTTGCTCTTTTTTTATAAGAAATTCGATATTTACGTACATGGTGTGTTCTGAGTTAATTTTGTGAGTTTGTTTGCTAGCAAATTTTATGTGACAAACTGAGCTAGCCAATGGCAGATAGATAGATTTCTGAATGAATCTGTGATTCTGTGAGCAACTCAATCTGCCTGCTTGCTTTGCCTGATTTGGGGTAAAAGTTGCTCTTTTTTATAAAAAATTCTATATTTATATAAATATTTGTAATATTTACATACAAGCCATGCCCAGCCAGTCACATGACCACCAAGACACACCCACAAATTAGGCCACACCCAAAGAACCGGTTAGTGGTCCCTGGGATTTAAAATTATGAGTTTGGTGGTCCCTGGGGTCCAAAAGGTTGGTGACCCCTGGACTAGAGTATCATTCCAGAAAAAAATGGCTGCCCAGTCTCTTCTTGAAAATCTCCAGTGATGCAGCACCCACAACTTCTGGTGGCAGGGTGTTCCACTGGTTAATTGTCAACAATCTGAATAATGGAACAGAAGTTGCCTTCGGAAGTTGTGGAAGCTTCATCCCTGGAGGCTTTCAAAAAGAGGCTGGACTGCCCTCGGTCAGAAATGGTGTAGGGTCTCCTGCTTGGGTGGAGGGTTGGACTACATGACCTCCGAGGTCCCTTTCAACTCTGTTTAAATCTTCTTTAAAAGCTCCAGTGATGGAGAATCCACAGCTTCTAGGGAATAATCCACCCCAACAAGTCAAGCTTGCTCAAGCTTAAACTTCTATTATTTCTCCATGGCTTAGGATGTAATGCTAACGCCCTCTCTTTGGTTATTCTGTCACTGAAGGTATGAGGTAGAAGGGTTCTTCAAGGTCATCCAGCTCAACCCCTCTTCTTAGTACCAATAACGGAGAATATTTGTAACTCGGAGTTGAAATGAGGGGGGCCTTGATGCTCTCTGAGCTTGGTGGTTTTCTTGCAGTCGTTTCAGGACCCAAACTAGATGACATCATCAGTTAGTAGCACTGATAATGTTACCTAGTTTGGTAATGAAATGTCTGCAAAAACACCAAGCGCAGAGAGCACCCAGGACCCCACAGTCTTTTCCTCCTCCTCCTCCTCCTTGCAAACTCCACTTCCTTCTCGCACTGTAGATGTTCCTTATTGGGCCATGAAACATCTGCAGTTCAGAGAGCACTAAGGACTCCCTCCTCCTCCTCCTCCTCCTCCTCCTCCTCCTCCTCCTCCTCCTCCTCCTCCTCCCATTGATAATGTTACCCAGTTTGGGTCATGAAAGGTCTGTAAGAAACCACCAAGCTCAGAGAGCACCAAGGACCTCACAGTTGTCCTCCTCCTCCTCCTCCTCCTCCTCCTCCTCCTCCTCCTCCTCCTCCTCCTCCTCTTCCTCCTCCTCCTCCTCCTCCTTGTGCTCCTCCTCTCCTCCTCCTCCCATTGATAATCTTACCCAGTTTGGGTCATGAAACGTCTGCAAGAAAACCACCAAGCTCAGAGAGCCCCAAAGACCCAGAGTTCTCCTCCTCCTCCTCCTTCCTCTTCCTCCTCTGTGTACTGATGATGTTCCTTAGTTGGGTCAGGAAAGGTCTGTAAGAAAACCACCCAGCTCAGAGAGCACCAAGGTCCTCACAGTTGTCGTCGTTCTCCTCCTCCTCCTCCTCCTCCTCCTCCTCCTCCTCCTCCTCCTCCTCCTCCTCCTCCTCCTCCTCCCATTGATAATGTTACCCAGTTTGGGTCATGAAACGTCTGTAAGAAAACCACCCAGCTCAGAGAGCACCCAGGACCCCTCTGGTTAGTGCAGGAATTCAACCAGGAACCCCAATAAAAACATTCATCTATCAGGAAATTCCTTCTCATTCCAACGTGCGTGTTCCTCACTTGCTCTCGGTTTCAACCCCAAAGGGGGGGTCGTCACGCCCACCCCCCTTGCTTGGGCGGAATCATTGGCAGGCCAGTTCCCTTCCCTTTTGCCAGCTCAGCTGTTTCCCTCTCCGATGGGGCAGATGGGTTTACTTCCCTTCTGTCGCGTTCTCATTCTACGCTCAACAAATAATAACTCGCAAGGTTTTAAAATGAAGCCCCGGGCTCTTACCAAGGGGTGGTGGTGGTGAATGCAGAGGGTCAGCTGGGTTGGGGGGGGGGAGGACCCTGAACAAGGGGTCACAGACCCCAGGGAGCAACGCACGTCGTCCTTCACTGACGACAACAATTGAACCATGCGACCGGTTTGGCCCGGTTTGCCTGAACCGATCGCAAAAATTCCTACCAGTTTAGCTGAACCAGTAGTTAAAAAAAAAACTCCAACGATCAGCTGAGAGGAGAACGAAGGGAAAAACGCAGGATTGGCCCTCCCACCTGCCGCGGTGCGTTCCTCTTCTTCATCCTCCGTGACGACCCGAAGGGGCGTGGCACCAAGGCAACACAGTCAGATAAGCAACAAGACTTTGCCCCCAATGTCCAAGTTACCTTCGGCTGGAGAAAAAAAAAATCTCTCCCAGGAACAGCCTTGGGCTGCAGGAAATTCAGTCCAAAACAAGGTATACACAAACTGTAACTTCAAATCCAAAACAAACCAAACTGTAGTCATGAACTGGACAGGGCAGGAGAAGGAATGGCAGACTGGAAAGCAAGGCAAGACTCACACAGTTGGGAAGATGCCAGGAACCCAGATAAGCCACGATGATACAAGATAAAATCACATTTGTTCCCAACAACTTGCTGTGCGCAACCTCCCTTTTTTTATACACTGTGTTCCCAGCTGCAGCTAATGAAGGGAATCAGGGCCCTTTCCTCCCCCGTAAGCCATGCATCCCACGTTGCTCCATTCTCCGTTCCTCCCTGCGTGCCCTAGGATGAAGAGGGGGTGGGCCTGGGTCTTCCTCTGAACTCCCTCTCCCTTGTTCTACCTCTCCCCTGCTCTGCCCAGCCAGACTTTGCCCTTCCCCAGTTTCCTCCCCAGCCAACAGAGCCACACTCTCACTCCCTGTCAGCGGTCTGTCTTCCTCTTCCGAGTCCGATTCCGACAGGGACATGACAGTGTGCGTGCACGCGCACTCGATCACCGGACCGGTAGTGGAACGGGTAGGATTCCACTGCTGAATTGAACCCAACATTCCTGCTTAAGTGAGACATTTGTTAAGTTTTGCCCCGTCTTGCAAGTTTTCTTGCCGCAGTCGTTAAACGAATCACTGCAGTTGATACGTTAGTCACTTGGTTGCTCAGTGAAATCTGGCTTCTCCCCTGTGACTTCTCTGGTCAGAAGGTTGCAAAAGGGGATTGCAATCGTCGTAAGGATGAGTCAGTAGCCAAGCGCCTGAATTTTGATCGTGTGATGCTGCGATGGTCGTAACTCTAAAAAATCGGCCCCGAGTCCCTTTTTTTCTCAGTGCTGCTGTAACTTTGAACGGTCACTAAATGAACCATTGTAAGTTGAGGACTACCTGGACTGCACAAGCTGTCTGGGTGTTGTTGAAATGGTGCCTGTTCTTTTGCCCCCATCGGGTAGGGGTCTCCAAACCTCGGCCCCTTGAAGACTGGTGGACTTCAACTCCCAGAATTCCCCAGCCGGCTCTGCTTCGTCTCTTGAGATCCCTTCCTCTGCCATCTCTCCGTTTGAATTTGAGTTCTCCTTCGATCCTGGGAGTTGAAGGCCACGCGTCTTAAAATGACCAAACTTGGAGACCCCCCTGAACTATGAAGGGATAATCAGATCGCCCCCCTTCTTCTCTCCACCTGAACTGGCAATGATCCAGCCAGAGGCTCTGCATTTTTTTTTTTTTTTAATTTATTGTATTTATTCATTTGATTTGTCAATCGCTTACAAGATAACAGGTATAAGTATAAACATGAGTAAGAATACAGGAAGTAGGTACGAATAAATGGGGACAATAGGACAGGGACGGGAGGCACGATGGTGCACTTATGCGCGGCCCCTTCCAGACCTCTTAGGAATGGATATTCTCTCCTTTCCTTTCCTTTCCTTTCCTTTCCTTTCCTTTCCTTTCCTTTCCTTTCCTTTCCTTTCCTTCCCTTCCCTTCCCTTCCCTTCCCTTCCCCTTCCTTCCTTCTTTCCTTCCTTCCTTCTTTCCTTCCTTCCTCCCACTTCCTCCTTTTTTTTCTCTCCTTCCTTCCTTCCCTGTTCTCCTTCCTCCCCTCTCCCTCCCTTCCTTTATTTTTTATTTGATTCATTTATTTGATTTGTCAATCGCGTACAAGATAACAGGTATAAGTATAAACCTGAGTAAGAATACAGGAAACAGGTATGAATAAATGGGGACAATAGGACAGGAATGGGAGGCACAATGGTGCACTTATGCACGCCCCTTACAGACCTCTTAGGAATGGGAATTCTCTCCTTTCCTTTCCTTTCCTTTCCTTTCCTTTCCTTTCCTTTCCTTTCCTTTCCTTTCCTTTCCTTTCCTTTCCTTTCCTTTCCTTCCTTCCTTCTTTCCTTCCTTCCTTCCTTCCTCCCACTCCTTCCTTTTTTTCTCTCCTTCCTTCCTTCCTTCCTTCCTTCCTTCCTTCCTTCCTTCCTTCCTTCCTTCCCTGTTCTCCTTCCTCCTCTCTTCCTTCCTTCCTTTATTTTTCATTTTATTTATTTATTTGATTTGTCAATCTCTTACAAGATAATAGGTATAAGTATAAACATGAGTAAGAATACAGGAAATAGGCACGAATAAATGGGGACAATAGGACCAGGATGGGAGGCACGATGGTGCCCTTATGCACGCCCCTTACACACCTCTTAGGAATGGAGTAAGGTGGATAGTGGATAGTTTGAGGTTAAAGGAGTGGGAGGTTAGAGGATGTAACAACAGAGTCAGGTAGTGCATTTCAGGCACTAACCCCTCTGTTGCTGGAGTCGTACTTTCTGCAATCCAGTTTGGAGCGGTTTACTTTGAGTTTGTATCTGTTGTGTGCTCTTGTATTGTTGCAGTTGAAGCTGAAGTAGTCATTGACGGGTAGGACGTTGTAGCAGATAATTTTGTGTACTATGCTTAAGTCCAACTGTAGGTAGCGTAGTTCAAGGTCGTCCAGGTGCAAATTCTCAAGCCTGGGGATATTAGGGTACTCTGTTGTGAGCAGAGGAGCGTAGCACTCTTCTCGACTCGCTCAATTGTATTCACGCTTTGAGCCGAGCTGCGACGGCCTGCAAGCATTGCCCCCCTGCAAAGGGCAGGGAGTACGCCAGCTTGCAATTACAGGCGTAAACCCAAAGACACAAAGATACCCACACCCTAGATTTGGCACCGTTCTTCCGCTGGGGCAGGGCTGGTAGGAACACACCAATCCCCTGGAGGGGCTGAAAAACACAGCCCAAATTATCAGATGACTCAAGAGACGCCTGCAAGGAGAGGAGGAGGAGGAGGAGGAGGAGGGCAGGGCGTGTGGCTCTCAGCAGATCAAACCTTGAGATCTTGGCATGGCTTGCCGCCATCCTCTCCCCGCCATCCTCTCCCCGCCACCGCACTCCATCCCCCGGTTTAGTTTGCAAACCGAGAGGGAAAGAAACCTCCAGCGCCAGCCCACAAACTTGGCTCCCAGCTGGGGTATATTTTTCCTCCTTCCTCCCCCGTGACAACACCTGCTTTCCTCTCATGTGGCCACTGCTGGGAGGTTG
>NC_141993.1:91963076-91968076 GCF_049901715.1 Pseudonaja textilis
GGGAAGAGAAGGACCAGGGGAGGCAGGAGAGCATCTTCCAATACTTGAGGGGCTGCCCCAGAGAGGAGGAGGAAGGGGGTCAAGCTATTCTCCAAAGCATCTTTGAAGGCCAGACAAGGAACAATGGATGGAAACTGAACAAGGAGAGATTCAACCTGGAAATAAGGAGGAATTTTCTGACAGTGAGAACAATCCACCCGTGGAACAGAAGTTGCCCTCGGAAGTTGTGGGAGCTTCATCCCTGGAGGATTTCAAGAAGAGGCTGGACTCCCATCTGTCAGAAATGGTGCATGGTCTCCTGCTTGCACAGGGGAAGGTTGGACTAGATGACCTAGAAGGTCCCTTCCAACACTGTTATTCTATTCTATTCTATTCTATTCTATTCTATTCTATTCTATTCTATTCTATTCTATTCTATTCTATTCCATTCCATTCCATTCTATTCTAAATTCCATTCCATTCCATTCTAATTCCATTCCATTCTATTCTATTCCCATATTCTCTATTCTATTCTATTCTATTCTATTCTATTCTATTCTATTCTATTCCATTCCATTCCATTCCATTCCATTCTAAATTCCATTCCATTCCATTCTAATTCCATTCCATTCTATTCTATTACCATATTCTCTATTTTATTCTATTCTATTCTATTCTATTCTGTTCTGTTTTGTCTATTCTATTCTATTCTATTCTATTCTATTCTATTCTATTCTATTCTATTCTATTCTATTCTATTCTATTCCATTCCATTCCATTCCATTCTATTCCATTCCATTCTATTCTGTAAGCAGACAACACGCTGTTTATATAGGGGGAGAAAACTAAAATAAAAGGAAGGGCAGGCTCCACAAATCTTTGCAAATGATAACAGACACCCCCAAATTTACTCCTCTTCAGAAATGTGGGGTGCGGTTGGGGAAGCTACAGTTTCCTTCTTCTGCTGCTTGCAATTTAGTGGACTTTTAATCGGGAGGGTGGGCGCAGTTTGGAGTTCTTGCTCCGTTGGCGAAGAAAAAGCACCCGTCCCGTTTTGTTGTTTTTCTCTCGCGAAAACCAGGTGTTTCTTGAATGGGGAAAAAGACAAAAAAAGGGAAAAAACAAAACAAAACTCAGGACTTAAATCTGTTTCTTATTATTTTTTCTTCCCCTTTTGTTTCTCCCCTCCTCCTCCTCCTCCTCCTCCTCCTCCTCCTCCTCCTCCTCCTCCTCCTCCTCCTCCTCCTCCTCCTCCTCCTCCTCCTCCTCCTCCTCCTCCTCCTCCTCCTCTTCTTGCTTTCTCTGGCCCGGAGTTAGGAGCCCGAGAGCGGAGCTGTGTTTATTATTATGAGGTCTTTAAAGGAAAGAACAGAAAGATTAAAAAGGAAAAAAAAAAAAGAAAGAAGGGGAGAAAAAGAAGGATTTATTGGGCTGGCGAGAAATGGGAGTGAATTTTTGGCATCCTTCGCAGAGCTGTTTGTGTGGCTTTTAAATCACTGCGTTTGAAAGGAGAAACCCGATTATTTCGGCGAGGAAGAACGCCGCGTCTAATCTGTCTCTCCTGTACCGTTAAAGTTGCCAAAGAAGACATTCCAACACGTGGCAGCCCTCGTTTTTGAAACATCTGCCCACCGCGCGGTCCTCGTCTTACGACTGCGATCACGGCGGAGGAGTTCACAGGTTTAATCGTGAACCTCAATGGCAACGGGAGTTGCCAGCGTGAAGCATGGCGGCGGTCCTTAAGGGAACCGATTTGATGAACTCTGTTTGCCACAGTTGCATGGAAGCGAATTGCAGGTCGTTAAACGAATCTTGTGGACTTGGCTGGTTGGTAGCCGGCTGTGATGACCCAGGGTGGGATACAAAAGCAACACAGCCACAAAAAGAGGTGAGGTCCCTTTAATACCTTCACCTTGACTTCCAACGTCCAAATATCATAAAAGAGAGACAAAAAAAAAAAAAACTCCCCCACAAACAGTTGTGAAAAGGAAGAAATGCCCTTCAAACTAAAAACACCTATAAATTATAAAGAGTAAAAACAACACAAACCACACTGAACCAGGGCAAGATAAGGGCTTGAAGATGTCCACAGATATCGGAATACACACTGAGAAGGACGCCAAACTCAGAGAGGAACCATAAACCAGAGATATTTCCATGTTTTGTTTCCAGCACTGGCCCGTACGCACGTCCGTCCTTTTAACCAGTTCTCACAGCTGCAGCCCATGAAGGGGATCAGGGCCCTCTCCTCCTGAGAAGACCACATTTCTCCCTTATCCGTTCCTCCCTGTGTGCCCTAGGATGAAGAGGGGATGGGCCTGGGTCCTCCCCCAGCTGGGCTCTGCCCTTCCCCAGCCTCCTCCACCACCTCCGGAGCCACCCTTCCACTTCCTGTCGCCTGTTCCTCCTCTCCCTCGGAGTCAGACTACAACAGGGGCAGGACACTGGCTAAGGAAGGTTGCAAATGGGGATTGTGTGATTTTGGGGGTAGGTTGCAATGGTCGTAAAGTGTGAAAAACATCCGCAAGTCACTTTTTCGGTGCTCTTGTAAACTTCAAGTTGGCCACTAAGTGAATGGTGGTAAGTCAAGGAATATCAGTATCAAGACAATGTCCTCTTTTGTGCTCCGGTTCCTAAAGACCACAGATCTAACCTGTGTTCTCCAAATCGTTGGGAGAGTGGAATCTCCCAATCCATCCTCTGGTTCACTTCGATCTTCAGGACCTTCGGAAGATCCGACGGGCAGCAGCTGAGGTCTGCTTTTGGGCCCACCTCTAGGAGATGCCACCCAACGGGGTCTCGAGGCCTCCAATCTTGTCCCCTAAAGATGCTCCAAGAAAAGACAAACAAGGTTTGGGATGTGATGTCGTTCAGGGCAACTGCGATGCCTCCGAGGAGCACGCTTCTTAACAGGAGAACATGGTTGGAAGGGACCCAGAGGTCTTCTAGTCCAACCCCCTGCTCAGGCAGGAAAACCCTATAACATTTCAACGAAGTGGTTGTCTCTTCTTACAAAACCATTTTTAAAAGTAAGTAAGTAAGTAAGTAAGCAAGCAAGCAAGCAAAGAAAAGGAAAAGAAGGAAGAAGGAAGGAAGGAAGGAAGGAAGGAAGGAAGGAAGGAAAGGAAGGAGAAAGAAAGAAAGAAAGAAAGAAAGAAAGAAAGAAAGAAAGAAAGAAAGAAAGAAAGAAAGAAAGAAAGAAAGAAAGAAAGAAAGAAAGAAAGAAAAGGCTGGAAGGAAGGAAGCTAGAAAAGGAAGACTGGAAAGAGAGAGAGAAGGAAGGAAGGAAGGAAGGAAGGAAAGGAAGGAAGGAAGGAAGGAAGGAAGGAAGGAAGGAAGGAGAGAAAGAGAAAGAAAGAAAAAGAAAGAAAGAAAGAAAGAAAGAAAGAAAGAAAGAAAGAAAGAAAGAAAGGAAGAAGGAAAGAAAGAAAGAAAGAAAGAAAGAAAGAAAGAAAGAAAGAAAGAAAGAAAGAAAGAAAGAAAGAAAGAAAGAAAGAAAGAAAGAAAAGGCTGGAAGGAAGGAAGCTAGAAAAGGAAGACTGGAAAGAAGAGAAGGAAGGAAGGAAGGAAGGAAGGAAGGAAGGAAGGAAGGAAGGAAGGAAGGAAGGAAGGAATAACAGAGTTGGAAGGGACCTCAGAGGTCTTCTAGTCCAACCCCTTGCTCAGGCAGGAGACCATATGTCATTCTGGACAAACAGCTGTCCAATCTCTTCTTAGTAACCTCTAGCGTTGGAGCAACTACAACTTCTTGTAGCAAGCAGTTCCCCTGGTTAATTGTCCTCACTGTTAGGTCGTTTCTCCTGAATTCCAGGTTGCTCCTCTCTTCGATGAGTTTCCACCCATTGCTTCTTGACCTGCCTTCAGGTGCTTCGGAGAATAGCTTGACTGCCTCTTCTTTGGGGCAGCCCCTCAGATATCAAAAGACTGCAGTCATGTCACCCCTAGTCCTTCTTTTCGTTACACCAGAAGCACCCAATTTCTGCAACCGTCCACTTGTACGTTTTAGCCTCCAGCCCCCTAATCCTCTGGGTTGCTCTTCTCTGTACTTTTTCTAGAGTCTCAATTTCTTCTTTACGTGGTGGGTGCAAATATTCCTCAGGTGGCCTGATAGGATCTTGTTATCTGGGGGTTCCTGGAGGACAGGGAGACATCCCATCTTCATAGAAGATGCCGGGCGCTGTTGAGAGCCAGAAGGATGCACAAGGCCGTTGGTGGTGCAACCAGTTTGCATGGCCTTGGGGCAATGAAGGAGGATTTCTTTGCACCCTCCCTGCCTTGTGTAAGGGGGGGTGGGGTTGAGGGAGAACCTCGATGTTCTTCACCTTTCATTGTGCAATGCAATTGTCTTCTCCCTCCCCTGGGGGGGCTTATAATATCCTGGGGTGCGTCCAGACAAGATGCTGTTCATCGTGACTCATCCATGGATTGGTTTTTCCAGGAGATCTCAGGTGTCAACCTTGGGAAAACATTTTTAAACTTTCTCACATTCTCCATTTTCAAGTCCTACTATACCTAACGTCCATGACTGGGTATTGTGTCGTTCAAATCCTTCTTCCATCTAGGACATAGGTCCCCAAACTTGGCAACTTTAAGACTGGTGGACTTCAATTCCCAAAATGGCTGGCTGAGGAATTCTGGGAGTTGAAGTCCACCAGTCTTAAAGTTGGCAGGTTTGGGGACCTCTAATCTAGGAATTCCTTCCCTGTATAGATCACCACGATGTGCTCCATCCCTGGAGGTTTTTAAGAAGACACTGGACAGCCATTCTTCCAGAATGGTGTAGGGTCTCCTGCGTGAGCAGGGGGCTGGACTAGAAGACCTCCAAGGTCCCTCCACACTCTGTTATTCTGAATATCCGGGGTTTGGGTTCTTCTGGAGATCTTGGATGCTTGGCCCATCCTTCTTTGGAGCAGGCCAAAAACACCTCGCCACCCCTAAAAAATACCCCCTAAGAGTGTTTTTTAACCGTGACAATTTGAAGATGGGTGGACTTCAACTCCCAGAATTCCCCCTGGTAGCAT